>NW_021318936.1:74614-93286 GCF_001605985.2 Dendrobium catenatum
GTTCTCTGCCACACCGGGGAGTGGTGAAAAGAGTGTGTTGTAAAGGCTTCTCCGCCTTGCTGTGGGTGCTAAAGGAGAGTCAATATTGGTTTTAGTGCAATACTCAGAGGGTGCCTCTGAGGAGTGGATGTAGGTCTGGTTATAGACCGAACCACTATAAATCTGGTGTCATTTACTTTATTGTTTTTACGTTTCCGCATTTTAAATTTCAGTTTTAACAACTCTGTGGTTGAAAAGTATTTTTCTACAAACTTTAAAAGAAAATTTTATTTCGGTTCAACTTAATCTTCTAAGAGGGTTTAAAATTTTTAAAACTACCAATTCACCCTCCTCTTGGTAGCCGTGAGACATTTACTTAGGCTTAACAACCTAATTACTGGACTCAACATCTCCGTGTGATTTGTGTTTTTCACTCTTCCTCTTATCTTTCTAGATTGCTCATAAGATGATCTTTGAAGAAGATCTAGTTCTTTTCCAACACTTGGAGGGTGTGAAAGGACGATGGTTCTTTATCGACACTTGGAGAGTGTGAAAGGATGACGGTTCTCTACCACACCAGGGATTAGTGGAAGAGAGTTTTGTAAAGACTTCTCCACCTTGCTGTGGGGGCAAAAGGAGAGACACTTTTGGTAATAATATAATACCTGAAGAGAGAGTATTCATGGAGTGGATGTATATCGTGTTTGACCGAACCACTATAAATCTTTGTATTATTTAAATTTTTACATTTTATTTACTGTAAGTTTTTATTTTGTGGTTAAAAAAATTATTTTCAAATATTATTAATTAACTTGCTACGAATCTTTAAAAGTTTTCAATTTTTTAAATCAAAGAGTAATTTTTAAAATTATCAATTCACAACCCTCTTGATTAACCTTGGGACATTAGCTTAGGTTTAACAACCTAATCAAGATTCAATAGTCCCTAGTTCCTTAGAGGTTTTAGAAAGGTCTACTTCAGTAATTGATCGAGGTTCTCTGCCTGCTTCAAGACGAAACAAAAGGAGTTGGGTTCTCTGCCCGCTTTAGGAGAAAGCGAAAGGAGTTGGATCATCTGCCTCGCTTGGATTGATGTAAAGGAGTTTTTGTACAGGCTTCTCTGCCTTACTATAGGAGCAAAAAGAGAGTCACTGAGTTTAGTGTAATACCTGGAGGAGAGGCTCCAGAAAGTGGACGTAGGTCAAGTTGACCAAATAATTATAAAATATGGTGTATTCTTTCTTATTGTATTTATGTATTTAATTTTACAATTTATTTTCTGGTGAATGATTGTTTGGTTTAGATCATAAATTTTGTTTGAGAATTTTTAAAACACCAATCCCCCTCTCTTGGTTAGCCTCGGGCTAGTTCATAAGAGCTTAACTTCTCTAACAAACTTTCAAGTGATATTAGAGCGGGATTTATAAAACTCTAGTTTTTGAAAACTTTTGAATTTTGACTCATGGCTAGCTTCGATAATCATAATATTATAGAAGGGTATTCTATTATTCGATCACCTTTGTTTGATAGCATACCTTTTGATTTTTGGAAAACTCACATGTCCATGTTTTTAAAATCTATTTACTATCGCATGTGGATGCTTGTTAAGGATGTATACTCACCACCAACTCGTGAAATCAATGACATAAAAATTGAACTTACTTTTACTAAATGGATATTTAATGATAGGGATTTAGCACAGCTTAATGCAAAATATTTAAACTATTTTTTCTGTGCTTTGAAATTAAAGATTACATGCATGTCTTAACTTGTGCTACTGCTAAAGAAATATGAGATAGATTGTGTATTACTTTGAAGGGATAAATAAAATTAAGCAATTTAGGTTGTATATCTTACTGCATGATTACAAACTTTTTTGAATGAAATCTAGTGAATCGATATCTGATATGTTACTTAAATTTTTCCCTCACTACATGCGTTAGGAAGATAGCTTACTAACTATGAAAAGTTAGTAAAATTTCGAGATGCTTGCCTTCTTCTTTTGATGATAAAATTACTACAATAATAGAATCTAAAGATTTGAATATTTTTTTATTAATAACTTACTTGGATCACTCATTGCTTACGAGTAAGAAGTGAACCAAAGACAACTTGATGTAGGTGAGAAAAAGAAGGAGAAGATTGTGGCACTAAAGGCTAATGATACGTATACTGATTATTTTGGGTCTGAAAGTAATGATGTTGACTTAATCACTATGCAATTAAAAAACTTTCTAATGAAGAAACAAGAACACAATAAAAAATGGAATAAAGGGAAGGGTAAGAAAAATTTCAAAAGTTATACTGATATAGTTTGTTTTGAATACAGGAAGACGGGATATATGAAAGCTAATTTTACTACACTTAAGACTCACCCAATTAAGGAGAAGGGTGAGGAGAAACCCAAGTCCAGGAAGGACAAGAAGCAATTTCAAAGCGCGTTCTGGACGTATTCTACATCTGACTCCTCTGAGACTGAAGTTGAGGAGGAGACAACAAACTTGTGCTTGTTGGTGGATGATCATCTTGATCAATATGACCAAGAAGAGGTATATGAACTAACTTATAATCAATTACTTGAAGTTTCTGAAAAAATTAATGCAACATATAAGAAACTTAAGAAATTCCATGCTAGCCTGAAATTTAAATTTTTAAATTTACAAAATGAGCATAAAGTGTTATTTAAAGATCACTCTATACTTGATAGTAATCACATGTAATTACTTGATGAGTTTGTTGAGTAAAATAAAAAGCATTATGAGTTGGTCATTGAGCATGATTTATTAAAGCATTCCATACTGCACTTTAAAATAATTTTAAAATATATACTGATGAATCTGAGAGTAGGGAGAATTATTTAAAAGTTGATAATGCTATTTTAAAAAAGTGTTAACTCATTTTTAAAGCTGAATTAAAAGCACTTGAGGAAAATAAAATTCCACCCACACCTGAACAATTTTTCAATTTTGATGCAATGAAAAAAGTATTCAAACCTAGAAAGAGGCACTATAACCCGAATAGATTAATAAACCCTTTTTTTGGTGTTAGATATTTTTCATGTGGCATGCTATGACATATTTTACAGACTTTCATTGTTTACTGTAGTACACATTGGGTGTAGAGACCCAAATTGTATGATTCACAGCATAACACACATTCATTACATTCTTTTTTCTATAAGAAGGGACCCAAACTTTTTTGGATTCCTAAATCTGACATTTGATAATTTTGTAGGCGTGCTCTCACTAAAGACTTTGTGAGAGTATGTGGTACCTAGACAGCGGATACTCATGACACATGACTAGATATGGCAATCAATTTATTTTGTTGGAGGTCAAAGCTAGAGGCAAGGTTACTCTTGGAGACCATACCACCAGGAAAGTTATAGGCATATGTATAATTGGAAACTCCAAGAACCTTTTGATTGAAAATATTTTGCTTGTAGATGGCTTGAAATAAAATTTTCTCAGCATCAGTCAGCTTTGTGATAAAGATTTTATCATAAATTTTTTGACAAATACATGCATTATTAGATTGAATAATAACACTATTTTCAAGGCAAAAGGATTAACAAGGTTTATATACTGGATTTAAATAATATTGAATGTGCTACTTCATTTTGCTTAAAAACTATCACTGATGAGTCTTGGTTGTGGCACAAGAGGTTATATCATGCAAGTATGAAAACACTTAGAAGAGTAACTCAAAAATACCTAGTTAGAGATGTCCCCAAGCTTAAGTTCACTAAAGACCACTTATGTGATACCTATCAACTAGGGAAGCAAGTCAAGTCCTATTCTCATTCCATTAAGAACATTAGTACCTCTAGACCTTTAGAAGTCCTTCACATGGATTTGTTTGGACCCATTAGCACTGCCAACTTAGGGGAAAAACTCTATGGATTTGTGATTATCGATGACTACTCTAGGTTCACTTGGATTAAATTTTTGTCACATAAGAGTGAGTCTTTTGATGAATTTAGATCCTTCCCCACTTGGATTTAGAAAAAGCTAGATTGTAAGATCTTAACTATTCATAATGACCATGATGGAGAGTTTGAAAATGAGAATGAGACTTTGTGAGAATAAAGGGATTAGTCACAACTTTTTAGCTCTTAGGACCCCTCAGCAGAACAGGGTAGTTGAAAGGAAAAATAAGACCTTACTTGAAGCCGCTAGAGCCATGCTTGCTGAGTATTCACTTTCAAAATACTTTTGGGTTGAAGCGGTAAACACAGCTTGTTATATGTTGAATAGGGTGAATGTTAGAGCCAACCTAGATAAGACACCCTTTGAGATCATTAAAGGTAGGACACCCAAACTTTTCCACCTCCATATCTTTGACTGTAAGGTTTTGATTCTTAATAATGGGGAGTCACCCTTAAGAAAATTTGACTCAAAATCTGATGGAGTGTTCTTAGGATTCAAGTGTGGGGAAATCCTTTAGGGCGTTTAACAAGACGACATTGGTGGTGGAGGAAACTACTAATGTAGTGTTTGATGAATCTGATCCTAAGAAGTTTAGAGTTGAGGAAGAAGATGAAGTTGGAGAGATTACCCAAAGAGTTAAAATTTGAAGAGAAGGGTAAAGCCTCAAAACACTGAAGGAGTAGGCGAGATTATCCAAGGAGTAGAAAATGCAAATATAGAGGAAAGGGTAGAACCCATAAACATTTTGCCTAGAGATTGAAGATATTATTCGAGCCATCCTAAATAACAGATCTTAGGAGACCATTCTAAAGGTTTTAGAACTAAGAATGAACTTAGAAAGGAAGTGAACCACTCTTCCTTTATCTCAATGATTGAACTCACCAACATCAATCAAGTCCTATTTGATGAATTTTGGATCTTAGCCATGCAAGAGGAATTAAACTAATTTTTTAGGAATGATGTTTGGGAGCTTATAAAAAGATTAGTTGGATAAAGTATAGTTGGAACAAATGGGTCTTTAAGAATAAGATGAATGATTTTAGTGTGATGAAGCGAGATTGATGGCTAAGGGGTACAACTAAATAGAAGGGATTAATTTTGAGGAGACCTTTGCCCATTTAGCTAGATTAGAAGACATTAGAGTGCTACTAGCCTTTGCCTGTTATAAGAGAATTAAGCTTTTCCAAATGGACGTTAAGAGTATCTTTTTAAATAGGGTAATAAAAGAGGATGTGTTTATAAGGCAGCCCTCATATTTTGAGAGTTTCCAATTTTCAAATCATGTTTATAAATTAAAAAATACCTTATATTGATTAAAATAGGCATCTCAAGCTTGATATGAGAGGCTTAACACATTCTTACTAGAGAGAGAGTTTCTTAAGAGGAGTGTAGACACCACCCTTGTTTTGAGGAAAGTAAGAGATGAGTTACTCATTATTCAGATCTATATTGATGATATACTTTTTGGATATTCTGATAAAATGTTATGTGATAATTTTTTTTTTAAAATAATGAGTAAAAAATTTGAGATGAGTATGATAGAAGAGTTGTCCTACTTTTTGGGGTTTAATATAAGATAATTGGATGATAAAATCTTTCTAAATCAATCAAAGTACATTAAGGACATCTTGAAGAAATATGAAATGGATAAAGCCAAGCTAATAAATACTCCCATAACCTCCAGTATTCAGTTGAATAAGGACTCAAATGGAAAATCTATTGATCAAAAGAAGTACAGAGGAATGATTGGATCACTGATTTACCTGACTACTAGCCGACCTGATATAGTGTTTATCTCTGTGTTAGATTTCAAGCTAATTCTAAAGAATCTCACTTGATTGTATTAAATAGAATCCTTAAATATCTCTTAAGGACCCAAAACTTAGGAATGTGACATCCTAGGCACATCACATCTTTTGAGATTATTGAATATTCTGATTCTAATTTTATAGGGTGTAGGGTGGATAGAAAGAGCACTTTTGATACTTGACAATTCATTGGATAATCTTTAGTTTCTTGGTCTAATAGTAAACAAAACTCTATTATACTTTCTACTGCTAAAGCTGAATACATTATCTTAAGAAGTTGTGTGGTTTAAGTCCTTTGGTTGAAGCAATAAATTTTGGATTTAGGATTATATGTATGCACAATTTCAATCCTTTGTGACAACACCAGTTTCATATGCATCTTTAAGAATCCTATTTAAAATTCAAGGACCAAACATATTAACATAAGAAATCGCTTTATTAAGGACCATGTTATAAAAGGAGACATTGAGTTACACCATGTTAGAATTGAGAATCTATTGACTGACATCTTTACTAAACCACCAGCCTTCGACACATTCAACATCTTAAGGACCATATTTGGTGTGATTGACATAAATGTATGAACTTTATCCTTATTGAATTCTGAATTTTATGTTTCCTGATTTGTTGTTTATTATTATTTTTTCTTTCTTTTGTTTATGACTTTTTTTAGTCTTTAATTTTGATTGTTATTTTTTATTATTTTTTTTTTGTGTTTTTATTTTTGTTATTTTGGTTTATTTTTCTTTTTTCTTTTATTTAATGCTGAAATAATAATTTATGTCTTATTTTTGTTTTTAAAATTTTGTAGTTAATGTTTGATATCCCTAAATCAGTTAAAGAGAGAAATACCATTGAGTGTTTCCCATCCTCTAACTTCTTATAGTAATGTATTTTTTTTTTTTAAATAAAAGTCTATCTTAAATTAATAACTAGACTTTGCGATTAAGATCATTGCATTTATCATATAAATTTGATTCATATTTATGGATTATTCTTTATTATATTAGAAAGTAGGGTTTTCTTCTTTAATATCTAGAAGATATTCTCACAAGTGAGAGTATTTAAAAGTTTCGAAAGGGATATAGCTTGCAAAAATGACAAGTGACATAAAATGAGAAAAAAAAATTGAAAAGATGTATAATGCCCACAAAAAATTTGAAAGATACACAAAGTACATCAAAAAATCAAAAGATGTGTAAAGTGCGCCAACAAATTGACAAGAGGTACAAAATGAGCTCATAAGAAATCAAGCTTCCATCTCTTTCAAACTTTTAAATCTTAGAAAAATTCATCTGTCACTTAATATTTTTAAGGTCTGCTTTTGAAATTCATGATTGTGACTAATTACTTTGGCATATTATTCTATAAGAAATTTTTTTAGAACCAAGTTTTGAAAGATCACTTTTTCTTATCAAATTGATTTTTTTGAGTTAGATCTTTATTTTCAAAAGATGGTTTGCCCTGTAAGAAGTTCGAACTAGAGTTAATAGGATCGTTTGTTCTACCATTTTTCAAATTTTGACGATGTTAACTCATTTTTCTTATAAATTTTTAATTCAATCACATGAAAAATTTATCATATTCATGCTTTGATAAAAAAACTCTATTCTTTTCGTTATTTTTATTGTTATCATATTTTTGTCATTTGTTTCTTTTATATTTTTTATGTTTTTTTTTCCTCCTTCGTTTTGTGATGTCAAAAGGGAGATTAGTGGTAATGTTTATGTTATTTTGTTGTAATTTTTTTACTGCTTAATTTGAACTTTTTATGAAATGTTTGTTATCATAAAAAAGGGGAAGATTATTACGAATCTGAATTTAGAAACTATAATTTTGATGATAGCAAATATTTTTAACACTTCTATTTTTTATGACTGCCTTGCCTACTAACATTTTAGGTCCACAAGATTAATTACAAATCAAGGCAGATCAAGATTGGGTAGATTAGGACTGAGTTAGTCTGTAAATGTACGTCAAGTGTTTTTACCTTTGCTTGAGTCAAATGTAACAAAGTGGGTCCTTATTCTAAGTAACCTTGCACACACACATACACTCAAAAAGAAAAAATATATCTATTTTAGATTTTTCAATTTTTTGATGATATCATCCGAGATGATCCTAAATCGTCCTAGAAGATCAATTAAAAATAAAAACTCTAATTAGGATATCCTGGTTAAGGCAGCCAAAATAAAGCAAATCATCCTATATGATATTACATCATCTTGGACAATAGGCTCAAATCAGAAATAATCAGCCACCAACTCTTTTAGGCAAGTTATTATTTTTAGAAATCATCCAAGATATCGTCCTAGACAATGCATTATAATTATGCCTAAATTAATTTGATGATTAAGGAAAAAATTTAAGGTTTGATTGATTGATCATATCATCCGGAAAGATCACAGGATTGTCCGAAAAGATCACAGGATCATCCGGGACGATCAGTTAAATAAACATTAATTTTTTTCCTGGATGACTAGAACGATGTTCTGGATGATATGTATTGATTTGAACTAATCATACAAGATGATCGATAAATCATCCTAGATGATCAGTAATTTTTTTAATCGTCCAAACATGTAAAGTCTGGCCGAACAAAGCGATGGTCTGGATAATATTTGATGTTTTGATCTAATCGTACTGGACGATACAAAAATCATCCTAGACGATCAGTTATTCTTTCATCATCCAAACAGGTAAAGTCTGGCCAAACAAAGCGATGGTTTGGACGATACTTGATATTTTTAACTAATCATACAGGACGATGTGGAATATCAAAATAAACAAATCTTTTAATCGTTCAACCTCTCCTAGATTGCCCTATCTGATTGAGCTGAATTTTATCTTTTACCCTTTATAGGAAGAGGGTGGTGTCTACACTATCCTTAATAAATCCTCTATCTAGTAAGAATGAGCTAAGTCTTTTATACGAGGCTCTAAGTTATTATTCTAACCCATACAATACCTTTTTCAATTTGAATACATGATTTGGAAATTGTGAGTTTTCAAATTCATAGGGTTGCTGAATATAAACATCCTCTTTTATTACCCCATTTATAAAGCACTATGAACATCCATTTGATATAATTTAAAACCCTTGAAGCAAACAAAGGTTAAGAGTACCCTTATGGCTTCTAGTCTAGCTATTGGGGCAAAGATTTCTTTAAAGTGTATGCCCTCGATTTGATTATATCCCTTAGCTACTGATATGGCCTTATTTAATACTATGGTTCATGAGCCATTCACCTTATTTTTAAAGACCCACTTTATTACCACCACACTCTGCTCTTTAGGGTCTCTTGACTAATTCACATACATAATTCCTAATAAATTAGTTCAACTCCTCTTGTATTGCTAGGATCTAGAATTCATCCCCTAATGTTTGATGTATACTCGTGGGTTCTATCATAGAGATAAATGCTGAATGATTAACTTCTTTCTTAAGTTAGTGCCTAGTTCTCACACCTTTTGATGGGTCTCCTAAGATTAATTCTTTAAGATGACTAGAAGAATATCTCTAATTTTTAAGCAGTCATTCCTAAGGTTCTACCCTATCTCCTATGGTAATGGTTTCTACACTATGAATGGCTTCAACCTCTGTTTCTTTAAATTTAGGTTCAAAGGTCTTATATGATTAATTCATCAAATACTATCTAGGTAGACTCTTATACTACCAGGGTTCTCTTATTGAAGATTCTATAGGCCTTACATATCGATGAATAACCTAAGAAGACACCTTCATCAGCCTTGAGATCAAATTTTCCTAAGGGAGATTTCCCATTTATTAAGATAAAACATTTGCAACTAAAGACAAGCAAGTGGGAAAGATTCGATGTTCAACCCTTAAGGAGTTCATAGGGTGTTTTATTCAAATTTGACCTAATGTTCACCATGTTTAAAATATAACATGTAGTGTTCACTGCTTCTGCCTAAAAGTAATTAGGAAGAGTGTACTCAGCTAGTATTGCCCTAGCAGCTTCTACCAAGGTTCTATTCTTTCTCTCAGCTATCCCATTTTACTGAAGAGTTCTAGGGGCAGAGATGTTATGCTCTATTCATATCTCTTGACGAAAAGATTCAAATTTTTTATTTTGAAACTCTCCACCATGATCACTATGGATTTTGAGATTTCACATCCTAAATTTCTTTGAATTCAAGTGGAGAAAGCTCTAACTTCCTCAAACAACTCATTTTTATGTACTAGAAATCTTACCCAAGTGAATTTAAAGTAGTCATCAATAATCACAAATCCATAATTTTTTTAAAATAGGGTTGCTGTGCCAACAGGTTCAAATAGATTCATATGAAGGATTTCTAGTGGCCTAAATGTATTGAATATATTGATACAATATATTTTATAATTGGAAAAAAATTAAATACTTTCATTCCAGTCGAGACACATCGATCTTCATTCTGAGCGATGTCTTATTAACCAACAATAATAAATCATCACTTCCGTTACTTGCATTGACCATCTTACATATATAGATGTCAATATTATTGTTTGATAAAGTTATTCTAAAGTTCCATATGAAATTATTGGGTTTAGGGTTTGTCCGATGGGTTGTTATCTTACTGATTTGCTATTATCTCGAATATTATCTCAGTTTTATTGAAAATCTTGAAATGTTTGGCATGCTTTTTTGCTTTGGGGTTGTTTTTATCAGAATAGTTGATGAGTTGTTGTTCAGTTAAATTTGGTTAGAGAGTCATTTTTCTGTTCAGTTTGTGCTAGTTTTTCTAATTAATCTTTTTGCTGAGTTATTGTTCAGTAATCCATGATTGGTTGATGGTTATGTGACTTATGTTATTGAGTGTTCCAAATGTTTTTCTATATTTAGAGGGGATTTATGTAGAGGAATATGATGTTATATTATTATTTTGTTATGTTGAGCTGCTATTCAACAACCCATGTGTTGTAGTCCATGACCCCTAGCCTAAGATTTTGATGAAAACAAATAAAATCGATTTAAATTATCTCACTATTAATTGAATATTTTGATTTTTGCTAATGTCTGAGTAGTAACATTTCAGGAAGATCACATATTACTCAAGATAATAAGAAGACTCAAAACTAGGTAGAGTTGGATGTAAAGTCTGTAATTCTATAATTTTCATTTATTTTTTCTTTTCTTGAGTATGGCCACAAAGTGTATACAAACTAAGAAATAATGCACACACACAGAGGGATAGTTTATTTTTTAAAAACAAGAAATTTTTTTTTTTGTAGATCATATTGTACGATTTTAAATCATTCTATACAACCTGTTGTGACTCAATAGCTATATGTAAACAAATCATATTGTACGATGTATTTTAATTAAAAATCCTAGCCTCCAGAATAATTTAAGTAAGTTCTTAAACCATAAATTTTGAACTGATCATACTGTACAATCAAATCGTGTAGTATAAATATTTGAATACTTACTTAAATTAACCCCCATGATTAGTCATTAAATCTAGGATTAATTTCTAATTAGTTGTCATACTGTAAATATGGTTCATTCTGTACGATAAACCAAGGCTAATTTCGATCGTCCCGAATAACATACCGGATGATCCCTTGATTTTTGAACTAATCATACTAGATGATGTAAACATCATACTAGACAACCTGAAGCTTTTAACATATCATATTGTATGAAGTGAATCAGACCAGATGATGAAAAAATATGAGTTTTCATCATCCCAGCATTTTTCCTATATGAATAGAAAGAAAATAACATATCGTACTAGACGATGTTATATCGTACTGTACGATGTTGTTCAGAAAAATTACCTATTCGTATTCCTTTGTACCAGGATGAAGGCTATTTTGAACTGAACGTACTATACGATCTTGGATCGTAATGTACGTGCATAAATAGCTAAATTGAAAATTTAGGGTTTCTTGGAGCCTGATTTATATATGAATCTTCTGTCTTTTGAAAATAATTATGAGAGAGGAATGTGATAAGAAGGGGACTTCTTGAGAGAGAGCTACTTGAAAAGATTTTGGGTTTATAAGAGGAAGGAGAAGGTGAGTTTGTGAGGGAGAAGGAGAGTGAGGGAGTCAAATGGTTGCTTCTAGCCTGCTGCACGCATGCTCCTCTTATGGCCAGAGAAGATCCTATGGGAAGCTTTCTAAGGGGGAGATCCTTCAAGGTCCATGTCCTCTAAGGTACTCTGCCTTCTCCAAGAGGGAGAAAAATGAGAAGGTTCACTGTCGTTAGCAGGAGGGTGACAAAGTGTTCGGTACTCCGCCACACCGAGGAAGGTGAAAGTGAGGGTTTGTAAAGGCTTCTCCGCCTTGCTGTGTGGGCAAAAGGAGAATTACTTTTGAGTAGTAAAATTCTCCGAGTGGAAGAATCCGGGGAGTTGACGTAGGTCAAGTGACCGAATAACTATAAATCTTCTGGTATGCTTTTTTTTTTGTTTACTGCACTTTATTTATGTTTTGCATTTTGTATTCATTATAACTGCTTGGTGAAAATCCTATTAAGTTCTTTGTTATGTAAGTTAAAATTTAACCACCTATTATTGTAATCGTGTTTTAATCATTCGCTTCCGCTTCAAATTAATTTTCTTCTTTAAAATTTAAAAACAAAAAAATTAAAACTCATATTTAGGATTATTATTTTATTACAAAAATTTCCAATACACCCCCTACCCCTCTTAGCACATATTTTACTTTCAATTGGTATTAGAGCGGTGTTTCAAAAATATTGTTTTAGAAAACCTTAAAAAATTGATTATTGCGTATTTTGGTGATCATAACACTACTAAGGGTTATTCTATAACTAGTCCACCCCTGTTTGACAACATTCTGTTTGATTTCTAGAAAATTAGAATGTCTATATTTTTATAGTCTATAGACAATCGTATGTGGATGTTGATTCAAGAAGGTTATATTGCACCTTTTAAACTTATGAATGACATGAAAACTCAAGTACCTTTTAGTGAATAGAGCAATGATGATAGGGATCTAGCGCAATTAAATCTAAAGTGCTTAAATTGTTTCTTTTGTGCATTAAAATCTGAGGACTACATGAGAGTATCTACCTGTGCAACTGGTAAGGAGATCTGGGATTAATTTGCTGCATTTGGATATCATGTGGTTACCTAATTAATGTCAAAAAGCTTTTAAATATGCTTGAAGCCTTTGAATTTGGCTTATTTGAACTAAGATTGAATTAATTTGGTGTTGATTGGTTCATCTCGTTGAGAAGTTCCATTTGATTATAAATTTATTTAAATAGGAGTTAAAATACTCCTGTATTTAATTTTGAAAATTTTAAATTCAAATATGGCTCAAAATTTGTGCGGATCAAGACTATTTTTTGATAAAGCATCGAAAATATCAATATATGAATAAAGAATTAATTAATGTAGCTTTCATTTTTCTAAAAAATGATAACCCTCTTAGCATGAAAATGACTCTAAGAACACAGAACAGAGGTCAATCTGTCAATGGAAAAAATAAATAAATAAAGACAAAAAATGAAATATCGACAAATAAAAAAAGTGAAAAGTTAAAGAAAATAGGACCCCTTCATGAATACAAAGTCAATCTAAAAAAGGCTTTCCTAGAGCTCAACCCCAGCCACACTCATAGCCCTAACCAACCACTCCTCGTCGTTGGAGACACCACGCCCATCCGCCGCCTGACTCCCAGCCAAGCCCTCAATCCATGCTCTAATTCCCTCCACCAGTAACTCCAGACCCGCCGCCGGCTCTCCAAAAAAAGAATGACAAGCAGCAGCAGCCCCTGCGAGTGTCGACATTCGCCATTACGGTCGATGAGGAGTCGGATATCGACAGCCCGCAGCTCTCTTGGTTACCGCTGATGACCAGATGGACCGGAGGACGAGAGCTGATCTCCCGCTCCAGCCATCGCATCACCTCAGTGACCGCATCCTCCTTGAAACCAATCAACTCTTCTTCCTCATCGAGAATCAAAGAAGTCTTCACGATGTTATGCTCTATTCATATCTCTTGACAAAAAGATTCAAATTTTTTATTTTGAAACTCTCCACCATGATCACTATGGATTTTGAGATTTCACATCCTAATTTTCTTTGAATTCAAGTGAAGAAAGCTCTAACTTCCTCAAACAACTCATTTTTATGTGCTAGAAATCTTACCCAAGTGAATCTAGAGTAGTCATCAATAATCACAAATCTATAATTTTTCCCACCTAATCTAGCTATGCCAACAGGTTCAAATAGATTCATGTGAAGGATTTCTAGTGGCCTAGATGTATTGAATATATAGGTACAATATATTTCATAATTGGGCAAAATTTAAATACTTTCATTCCAGTCGAGACACATCGATCTTCATTCTGAGTGATGTCTTATTAACCAACAATAATAAATCATCACCTCCGTTACTTGCATTGACCATCTTACATATGTAGAGGTCAATATTACTGTTTAAAGTTATTCTAAAGTTCCATATGAAATTATTGGGTTTAGGGTTTGTCCAATGGGTTGTTATCTTACTGATTTGCTATTATCTCGAATATTATCTCTGTTTTATTGAAAATCTTGAAAAGTTTGGCATGCATTTCTAGCTTGGCATGCTTTTTTTGCTTTGGGGTTGTTTTTATCATAATAGTTGATGAGTTGTTGTTTAGTTAAATATGGTTAGAGAGTCATTTTTCTGTTCAGTTTGTGCTAGTTTTTCTAATTAATCTTTTTGTTGAGTTATTGTTCAGCAATCCATGATTGGTTGATGGTTATGTGACTTATGTTATTGAGTGTTCCATATGTTTTTCTATATTTAGAGGGGATTTATGGAGAGGAATATGATGTTATATTATTATGTTGTTATGTTAAGTTGCTATTCAACAACACATGTGTTGTATTCCATGACCCCTAGCCTAAGATTTTGATGAAAACAAATAAAATTGATTTGAATTATCTCACTATTAATTGAATATTTTGATTTTTGCTCATGTCTGAGTACTAACATTTCAGGAATATCACATATTAAGACTCAAAACTAGGTAGAGTAGGATGTAAAGTTTGTAATTCTATAATTTTCATTTATTTTTTCTTTTCTTTAGTCTGGCCACAAAGTGTATGCAAACTAAGCAATAATGCACACACACAAGGGGAGAGTTTATTTTTAAAAATAAGAATTTTTTTTTCTGTAGATCATATTGTATGATTTTAAATCGTACTATACAACCTATTATGACTCAATGGCTATCTATAACAAATCATACTATACGATGTCTATCTAATTAAAAACCCTAGCCTCCAGATTAATTTAAGTAAGTTCTTAAACCGTAAATTTTGAACTAATCGTACTGTGGATCGTACAATATAAGTATTTGAATACTTACTTAAATTAACCCCAATGATTAGTCATTAATTCAAGGATTAATTTCTAATTAGTTATCATACTGTAAATATGGTTCATTCTGTACGATAAACCAATGCTGTTTTCGATCATCCCGAATAACATACCGGATGATCCCTTGATTTTTGAACTAATCATACTAGACGATGTAAACATCATACTAGACAACCTGAAGCTTTTAACATATCATATTATATGAAGTGAATCGTACTAGATGATGAACAAAAGATGAGTTTTCATCATCCCAGCATTATTCCTATACGAATAGAAGGAAAATAACATATCATACTAGACGATGTTATATCGTACTGTACGATGTTATTCAGAAAAATGACCTATTTGTATTCCTTTGTATTAGGATGAAGGCTATTTTGAACTGAACGTACTATACGATCTTGGATCGTACTGTACGTGCATAAATAGCTAAATTGAAAATTTAGGGTTTCTTGGAGACTGATTTATATATGAATCTTCTGTCTTTTGAAAATAATTATGAGAGAGGAATGTGATAAGAAGGGGACTTCTTGAGAGAGAGCTACTTGAGAAGATTTTGGGTTTATAAGAGGAAGGAGAAGGTGAGTTTGTGAGGGAGAAGGAGTGTGAGGGAGATAACATGGTTTCTTCTAGCCTGCTGCACGCTTGCTCCTCTTATGGCCAGAGAAGATCTTATGAGAAGCTTTCTAAGGGGGAGATCCTTCAAGGTCCATGTCCTCTAAGGTACTCTTCCTTCTTCAAGAGGGAGAAAAATGAGAAGGTTCACTGTCGTTAGCTAGAGGGTGACAAAGTGTTCGGTACTCCGCCACACCGAGGAAAGTGAAAGCGAGGGTTTGTAAAGGCCTCTCTGCCTTGCTGTGGGGGCAAAAGGAGAATTATTTTTGAGTAGTGAAATTCTCTGAGTGGAAGAATCCGGGGAGTGGACGTAGGTTAAGTGACTGAACAACTATAAATCTTCTTATATGTTTTTTTTTTGTTTACTGCACTTTATTTATGTTTTTCATTTTATATTCGTAATAACAGCTTGGTGAAAATCCTATTATAGTTCTTTGTCATGTAAGTTAAAATTTAACCGCCTATTATTGCAATCGTGTTTTAATAATTCGCTTCCGCATCAAGTTAGTTTTCTTGTTTAAAATTTAAAAATAAAAAAAAATTAAAACTCATGTTTAGGATTATTATTTTATAAAAAAAAATCCAATTCACCCCCTCCCCCTCTTAGCACATCTTTTACTTTCAATTGATATTAGAGCGGTGTTTTAAAAATAACGTTTTAGAAAATCTTGAAAACAGATTATTGCGTATTTTGGTAATCGTAATACTACGATGGGTTATTCTATAACTAGTCCACCCCTGTTTGACAATATTCCGTTTGATTTCTAGAAAATTAGAATGTCTACATTTTTACAGTCTATAGACTATCGTATGTGGATGTTAATTCAAGAAGGTTATACTGCACCTTTTAAACTTATGAATGACATGAAAACTCAAGTACCTTTTAGTGAATGGAGCAATGAGAATAGGGATTTAACGCAATTAAATGTAAAGTGCTTAAATTGTTTCTTTTGTGCATTAAAATCTGAGGACTACATAAGAGTATCTACCTGTGCTACTGGTAAGGAGATCTGAGATTAATTTGCTGCATTTGGATATCATGTGGTTACCTAATTAATGTCAAAAAGCTTTTAAATATGCTTGAAGCCTTTGAATTAGGCTTATTTGAACTAAGATTGAATCAATTTGGTGTTGTTTGGTTCATCTCGTTGAGAAGTTTCATTTGATCATAAATTTATTTAAATAGGAGTTAAAATACTCCTGTATTTAATTTTGAAAATTTTAAATTCAAATATGGCTCAAAATTTGTGCGGATCAAGACTATTTTTTTATGAAGCAATGAAAATATCAATATATGAATAAAGAATTAATTAATGTAGCTTCCATTTTTCTAAAAAATGATAACCTTCTTAGCATGAAAATGACTCTAAGAACAGAACGGAGGTCAGAAAAAAAGACAAAAAAAAGAAATATCGACAAATAAAAAAAGCGAAAAGGTAAAGAAAATAGGACCCCTCCTCCATGAATACAAAGTCAGTCTAAAAAAGGCTTTCCTCGAGCTGAACTCCAGCCACACTCATAGCCCTAACCAACCATTCCTTGTCGTCGGCGCCACCACGCCCATCCGCCGCCTGACTCCCAGCCAGGCCCTCAATCCATGCTCTAATCCCCGCCGCCGGGAACCCCGGACCCGACGGCACTCCAAAGAAGAACGACAAGCAGCCGCCGCCCCCGCTAGTGTCGACGTTCGCCATCACGCTCGATGAGGAGTCGGATATCGACGGCCCGCAGCTCTCCTGGTTACGGCTGATGACCGGATGGACCGGCGGAGGAGAGCTGATCTCCCGCTCCAGCCATCTCATCACCTCAGTGACCGCATCCTCCTCGATACCGATCAACTCTTCTTCCTCATCGAGAATCAAAGGAATCTTCGCGATATCTGAAAGCGAGATCGTATCTTCGCCGTCGATCACGTCGTTTCTGCCGTTACCGAGCGCGTCATTGCACTGCCGACACTTGTGGTTTTCGTCTCTTCCCATGGCGAGACGGCGAGGGTTTGTGTGGTGGAAGGTTGAAGATATATAGGAGTTCGGGGATGTATATTCGCCACGTAGGACGGAGAGTGACGGAGAGTGACGTGGCGAGCGGAGGGAAGGTGGGATTCTTTATTGCGACTACTTTGTCGCGAGCGACATCTTTTATTGCAATGCGGTTGAGAAATGTAATTTTTTTTATTTAAAAACTTTAGTATTAATGATTTAAAATAAATTATAAATATAAACATTTAGATATTTAGTATCTAAATAAGTAAATATTTAATGATATGTATAAAAACTTCTAAAAATCTTTGAAGTTATTATCAAAATTTAGGTGAAATGAATGCTTCAATGAGATGAGTCTAATGACACAAAAAATATATTTTGATAAGGGAACAAATGAACTTAAAATCAAATCAAGCACTTTAAATAGTAGTTGAATTTTTTTTTTAGATTACTTAAAGCATTAAATAGATTTGAATCTTGCATGCTTATAGTCAAACAAGCATCTTCACAAGAGGAATCTAAAAATCTTAAGATTCTAAAGTCATTAGATCATTAAGATGCCTAAATGCTAAACAAGTGATCTATGATCAAGGAAATTACTGTGGGACGTTCCATAGAGTGTTTCAATATTTTAGCTAAATTTATCATAATATTTTTCTAAAAAATTATAAATTGACCCTTATTTCTCATGAGTGGAGAACATTCAACTGAATTTGGAAAGGGTTCGGAATTTTAAAAATCTTTGAAACCTTATATGACGATTGACGCTAATAGCCACAATCATTGATCAATAGCTAATATCACTTGACTATCATTGCAAGATTATCGTTTCACATTTATCATCTCTTAACCGTACTATCCCTTAAATTTCACCATCTAACTTTCATCATCCAACTTTTTATCATATGATTGTCATTTTTTCATGGTTATCACCATCCTAAATTACTTCTCTAGCAATCTCTACAATAAACAAAAAAGACTAAGCTATTTTTCCTAATTTTATAATCTCATCTTA
>NW_021318936.1:93386-125256 GCF_001605985.2 Dendrobium catenatum
GGAATCAGTTCAGTCAGTCTAAAAGTTAAGGCACTCGCGACCCGATGCGAGAGGGACCCATCCCGGTCGGGTTGGGTCGTGACATAATCTCACCTACTCCTTCAGTGTTTTGGGGCTCTACCCTCTTCTCCAAATTTTTAACTCCAGTGGTATTCTCTCGAACTTCATCTTCCTCCTCAGGTCTAGATTTCTTAGGATCAGATTCATCAAACACTACATGAGTAGTCTCCTCCACCACCAAAGTCCTCTTATTAAACACCCTAAAGGATTTTCTTACACTTGAATATCCTAAGAATACTCCATTAAATTTTGAGTCAAATTTCCCTAAGTGTGACTTCCCATTATTATGAATAAAAATCTTACAGCCAAAGACATGGAGGTGGGAAAGATTGGGTGTCCTATCCTTAAGAATCTCATAGGATGTCTTATCAAGTTTAGCTCTAACATTTACCCTATTCAATACATAACAAGTTATGTTTACCGCTTCAGACCAAAAGTATTTTGGAAGTGAATACTCAGCAAGCATGGCTCTAGCAGCTTCAACTAAGGTCCGGTTCTTCCTTTTAGCTTCACCGTTCTACTGAGGGGTCCTAGTAGCTGAGAAGTTGTGACTAATCCCCTTATCCTCATAGAAGTTTTCAAATCTCTCATTTTCAAACTCTCCCCCATGGTCGTTATGGATGGTCAAAATCTCACAACCTAACTTTTTTTCAATCCAAGTTAAGAATGATCTAAACTCATCAAAAGACTCATTTTTATGTGATAGAAATCTAATCCAAGTAAACCTCGAGCAGTCATCGACAATCAGAAAATCATAGAATTTCCCTCCTAAGCTGGTTGTTCTAATGGGTCCTAACAAATCCATATGAAGGACTTCTAAAGGTCTAGAGGTGCTAATGTCCTTAATGGAGTGAAAAGAGGAATGAACTTGTATCCTTAGTTGGCAGGCATCACAAAGGTGGTCTTTTGAGAATTTAAGTTTGTGGACACCTCTAACTAGGTCTTTCTAGGTCACTCTCCTAAGGGTGTTTATACTGGCATGACATAACCTCCTGTGTCACAACCATGAATCATCAGTAGTAATTTTTAAGTGAAATGATGCAACACTTTCAATATTATTTAAGTCAAGCATGTAAATATTATTGATCCGCATTCCTTGCAAAACAGTGTTGTTATTTAAGCTTATAATATAAGTATTTGCCAAAAATTTTATGATGAAGCCCTTATCACAAAGCTGACTGATGCTGAGCAAGTTGTGTTTCAGTTCATCTACAAGCAAAATATTTTCAATCAAAAGATTTTTGGAGTTTCCAATTATGCATACGTCCACTACCTTCCTGGTGGTGCTGTCTCCAAGAGTAACCTTGCCTCCTATCCTAGTCTCCAGTAAAATGAATTGATTAGCATATCCAGTCATGTGTCATGAGCATTGTTATCCAGGTACCATATGCTCTCACGAGGCCTTTTATGAGAGCAAATTTGTAAAATCATCAAACATCAGATTTAGGAATCCAAATATATTTGGGTCCATTCTTATGAAAAGTAGAATGCAATGTATGTGTGTTATGTTGTGAATCATATAATTTGGGTCTCCACACCCAATATGTACTATGCTGAATGGTGCAAGTGTGTGTAATATGTCTAACATGCCACATGAAAAACATCTAACACTAGGAAAAAGATGTACTAATTTACTCAGATGGTGATGCTTCTTTTTAAAATTATGTGATGCATGCAATGATGATTTATTATTTTTAAAAGCTTTGAGATTTGCTAATTTCTTAAACTCTTTTTCTATCTCAGTAAGGGATGACTTCAAGGAATCATGTGCATCAGATAATTTAGTATACTTTTTGTTTAGTGCATCAAACTCATCAAGTAATGATATGTGATTGCTATCAATTATTGAATGATCTTTAAGAAGAATTTAATGCTCTTTTTGTAAATTTAAAAACTCTAATTTCAAGCTAGCATGTGATTTCTTAAGTTTCATATATGATGCAAGAATTGGTTCAAAAACTTTAAGAAGTTGCTCATAGGTTAGTTCACATGCCACTTTTTGGTCATTTTGGCCAAGATTTTCATCTGCCATCAAGCACAAGTTTGTAGTCTCCTCTTCAGCTTCAGTCTTAGAGGAGTCAGATGTAGAATCTACCCAGAACACCTTTTAGAACTTCTTGTCCTTTTTGAACTTGGTTTTCTCCTCACTCTTCTCCTTAGTAGGGGTGTTAATTATTAACCCGAACTAACAACCTGACCGAAAAAATACGAGTTAGGGTCGACCCGTTTAAGAAACGGGTCGTGTTCAGGTTTCTATTTTTTACCTGTTTCAAAAATATGTCGGATCCGGGTCAACCCGGTCTCCCGAAATTGATCCGTTTAAGACCTGAATACAATTAAATTTGATATGAGATCAGCATTTGCTTCGCCTTGCACCTGTTTTAATTTTTCTTGCATATGGGAGTGGAAATGAGGGATTGGTCCGTTTAGACGTCAGCCATGTTATATGGAACATGGGTCCTATCCCACAATGGGATTGGATGTCACCGTACCTGTTTCCTCCTGGCCAACCATACGCATATGTCCAGCATCGCAAGTTTGCACCCGGATCCTTCGTGAGTCCGCGGTTGCTCCTAGCCATCGAGACATCGAGACAGTGAGTCGCCTGCAGGCCCTGCACCATCGGTTAGATCCTCGGTCGGTCAAAGGTGACTTGGTCAGCTCTTACACGCCAGTCTGCTCTTCCGCAAGTCCTTATGCATCGTAACTCAATATACAAAATTGCGGAGGGGAAATCCAGAACATATCTATTTGGGTTAGCAGGTCAGGTAAGGTCAACCTAGTAACCCGTGCGGGTCGGGTCTGGGTTGTATGTCCTGACTCGTCTTGCTAAATGGGTCAGGTTCGGGTCAACCCGTTTAGGAGTGGGTCATCTCGGGTTCGACCCAAACCCGACCCGTTAAGCCGAATTGACACCCCTACTCCTTGCTAAGATGTATTTTAAGTGTAGGGAAATCAGCTTTAACATATCCTGGCTTCCTGCATTCAAAATAAATAGTATCATTATAACTCTTAAAATTTTTGTTACCCTTATCTTTATTTCATTTATGATGGTTCTTATGCTTCATCCTTAGAAAACTTTTGAATTGCCTCGTGATTAAGGCAACATCATCGCTTTCAGACCCAGAAGAATTAGTGTCCGTGTTATTGGCCTTCAGTGCCACAGTTTTTTCCTTCTTTTTCTCACTTGCATCAAGATTTCTTTGATTCACCCCTTGCTCGTAAGCAATGACTGATCCAAGAAAGTTATCAATCGAATAAGTATTCAAATATTTAGATTCAGTAATTGCAGTAATCTTAGCATCAAAAGAGGAAGGCAAGCATCTTAAAATTTTATTCACTTTTTCATAGTTTGTGAGTTCTCGTCCTAAGGTATGCAAAGAGGTAATAATTTGAGTAAACCTTGTATACATTTTAGAAATTGATTCAGAAGGTTTCATATGAAAAAGTACATAATCATGCAATAAAATATTCAATCGAGATTGCTTAACTTCATTTGTTACTTCACAAGTAATACACAATCTATCACAAATCTCTTTACTAGTAGTATAAGTTGAAACACACAGGTAGTCTTCAGATTTTAATGCACAGAAAAAATAATTCAAACATTTTGCATTAAGTTGTGCTAAATTTCTATCATCAAAAGTCCATTCAGTAAAAGAATATTTAATTTTAATTCCATTAATTTCACGTGAATGAGGTGAATATCTTTCTTTAACAAGCATCCACATGCAATAGTCAATTGATTGTAAAAATGTAGACATGTGAGTTTTTCAAAAATCAAAAGGAATATTATTAAACAAAGGTGGTCGGGTAATAGAATACCCTTCTGTAGTATTATGATTACCGGAGTTAGCCATTGATCAAAATTCAAAAGTTTTCAAAAACTCATTTTTATGAATCCCGCTCTAATACCACTTGAAAGTTCGTTAGGAATATTAAGCCTTTATGAACTAGTCCAAGAAAACCAAGAGGGCGGGGGGGTGAATTGGTATTTTAAAAAATCTTTCACGATAAAAAATAAAATTTAAACTAACCAAAATTCACCAAAAAGAAATTCAACGTGCGAAAATTAAATTCGGAAAAAGTAGTCGAAAAGAAACACATAAATTTATAATGGTTCGATCAATTCGACCTACGTTCCCTAGAGGCACCCTCCGAGTATTACACTAAACTTAGTGACTCTTCTTTTGCTCCCACAACAAGGCGGAGAAGCCCGTACAAAACTTCCTTTCCACCCACACTAGTGAGGCAGAGAACCCAACTCTTTTTATTTCCTCCTAAAGTAGGCAGAGAACCTTAATCGATTGCTGAAGTGAACCACGACGATCAGAGGAGACGACTTGGATCCTTTCTTGGAGCAACCTTTATGAAACCCCTCACAAACTCCCCCTCACAATATCCTCTCTCTCTCCCTTTCTCTCCCTCTCCTCTAGGCTCTCTCAGGTCAAGACAATTGCAAAAGATGAGTTCTTGGGTAGAACAAGAGCTCTTAAATAAAAGAGTTTCGAAGTAGCTCTTATTTTATACAAAATGACTTTATCGTCCAGGACGATATTGATCTCATCCTGGATGATCAGCATAAATTTAGCTCAATCAGCCCAGATGGTTTATGACGATCAAAAGATTTTTGTTTATTTCGTCTAGGATGATATGATATCGTCCTGTACGATCAGTACAAATTCTTGAATATCATCCAGACAATCGCACTAAATGGATATCTAACCGATGAAAAAATAGCTTGATCGTTCAGGCCGATCTCACGATCATCCTGGACTATTAGTTCAAATCCTTGAAAATTGTGCAGACCATCACCCTGAATAGAGGATGTCTAATATTTGATCGTCCAGGAGAAACAAAAGTTTTTGAACTGATCGTCCTGGCCGATCTTGCGATTGTCCAGGATGATATGATCGAGTCAATCAAACATTAATTGCTTTACTTAATTACCAGATTAATTTAGGCATAATTATATTGCATCATTTAGGACGATGTCCAAAAATAAGTAATACGTAACTAGATCTGGTGAACAATTCTTTTTGATTTGAGCCTATCGTCCTGGCTGATACAAATATCGTCCAGGATGATGAGCTTAATGATGGCTACCTTAACCAGTATGCACTAATTAGGATTTCTATTTTTAATAGATCATCCAAGACGATGTTTTGATCATCCCAGACGATGTGATCAAAACAGAGAACTCTAACCAACAGACAAAAATTTTTCCCCATGTGTGTGTGCAAGGTTACATAGCATCAGGAATCTCATCATTTACAATAGACTCAAGAAAGGAAAAAAATTACAAACTGACTCAACCTAATCTACCCAATCTTTAGCTGGCTTGAGTTGCATTTGATCTTGTGAACCTGAAATGTTAGTGGGCAAGGAAGTCGTAGAAAAAACATAAATGTTTACTATCATCAAAATATTAATTCATAAAATTAGATTTGCAACAGCCATACTGAGATTGACCATTTGGTGAGTTGGATTGATTCTTGAGCATTTGAACATAGAGAAGTCTCACACGAGATAATAAACCCATTAAGATTTAGTGTTGAAGTCGCCCAATATCTTCTAATTACAGATGAGTTATTTAGATGATCGATGACCTCATTAAACTTGAGATGTGTGAAATAAAATAAGTTAAGAGAAATTACTCATGGAAAGGTAATCAAGTAAGTTTACCTCTTGGGATAAAGGAAACTTGCCTGTGGAATCATTAGAAAATGGTAGTTCTGATTGGCCTATTAAAATACTCAAATGAATTTTAAATGATTCCTCCAACGTTAGAAATTTACTCCAATGTAGTTGCAACCCACCCATAAGCTCCAACCAATAACTTGCCCATAGCTATTCACTGTTGGGGGGATGGATCTCATTTTGCCATTTCCTCCTAGCGAGCAAAAAAAGCTCAATCTTACTATGGCGAAATATGTCTCAAAGTGGATCAGATTATTTCTCATAATTATAAATGATAGTGGGCCACTATTCACCAACAAGAAGGTCAAAAAATTATTTCATTCACAAGAAAAACATCTCAATTTGTTTAAGTGCATCATCACATACTAATTAGCAAGTCAAAGCGATGAATAAACAGGTGTTGAATTGACTGAGAAAAAAGTGGAAGGAGCTAAAAGAGATTGGGTAATGGCATTACCTTCAGTCTGGTGGGCACTAAATATTGTCATCCTCAATGTTTGGCCAACCATTCACACTCTCCCATGGAGTGAGGCATGACTACTGGTCGAGTATGAGCTACATAATTATTGAGTGGTCTCCACTGTAAATTTTGAGGAAGAAGAATCCATCTATATGGGAAGAAAGAAATGAATAAAAAAAGGAAAGTTATAATAGATTTATAGTAAGAACTTGAAGTTCAATCAGCACTGAAGCAAGAGAGATAAAGAGAAGAATGTTAAAGTACTATAAAAAAAATATCAAAGAGAAAGTCTTTATCACAATAATTTGATTCTAGTGAAACCAAATGCAATAGCTCGCTAGTCCACACTAAGAAAGCTTGAGTTGACATGGAAAGAACCCTATATTATCAAGAAGCAAGTCGGCTATAGAGCATACCTATTGTAGGCATATTTATGCAACAGTGTTGAGGACATGGAATGTCGACAACCTGGATATTTTTAACCTATAAGGAAAGTTGTTATATTGTTATTTTATCTTTTTATTTTTGTAAATAAGATCATTTTTTATCAAGTTCCTTTCAGTCAACAAATCCATGTAAAATGAAAAATGATAAAATAATAATTTAGGAAACTTGCTCCTCATTGTACACTCAGTAACTCTCCCCTTCCTCAAATGTAATAAGATAACTCGCCAATCATAGGACATGTGAGGATCTTATTTGGATTTTAAATGACTCGAGGAACTTTCTTACTGATGTGATCTAAAGTAGAGAGATAATGTCTAGAATTTGGTCTTATCCTATCCCATCGAGCTTGGGGTTGGCCAATTTTTAGCCCTAGGGATTGATAAAACTCATAGAAAAAAATCAAACTAACTGGGATAACTCAGCAAATAAAGGGTACCAATTGGGTTGAAGACTGGCCTGGTCTTGACTCACGTTCAAATCTTAAAGTGATAAGGCTACTCTCTGTAGGAGGGTTGAATCCCCTAAACACGAGTCTTGCAAGTGAGCATAAGCCCTCAAGAAGAAGAAAATTTTATGCTTAGTGAGGTAGCCTCCTTATTATGGTTGAGTCTTCTTATAACAACAACAATATCAAGCCTTTATCCCACTATGTGGGGTCGGCTACATGAATCCTTTTTCTTCATTGTGTCCTATTAAAAGTCAAATTATCGTTTAAATCTAATAAAGAAAGATCATTTTTAATATTTTCCAACCAAGTCATTTTAGGTCTGCCTCTACCTTTCCTAACATAAGTCAAATCTAATACCTCTACATTCATAATCGGGTCATCGGAAGGCCGCCATTTTATGTGAACAAATCATCTAAGGCGACTCTCTCTAATCTTATCTTATACTGGAGCTACTCCAACCTTTTCACGTATATGCTCATTTCGTATCCTATCTCTAATGGTAAACCACTCATCCAACAAAGCATCCTCATCTTTGCCACATTTAACTTATTATATTATACTTCTCTTTTAATAGCCAACATTCAGCACCATAAAGCATTGCAGGCCTCACCACCATCTTATAGAATTTTCCCTTAAGTTTGAGGGGTACTTTTCTATCACACAACAAGCCTGATGCATTCCTCCACTTTAACCATCCAACTTGAATTTTGTTGATAATATCTCCATCTATTTCACCATCACTCTGAAAAATAGATCCAATATATCTAAAATGTGCACTCTTATTAATGACTTGATTGTCCAAAGTCATAATCTCCTCACTAGGTTTATTACTACTAAAATTACACTCCATATATTCCATTTTAGATCTACTCAAGTGAAAACCTTTAGACTATAAGGTTGACCTCCATAATTCAAGTTTACCTTCAACTCCCTCTATATCTTATCAACAAGAAGAATATCATCAGTAATTAGCGATTTTAAAATATTTTAAGAATTCACCAAGACCATCCCTCTATGTTCAAAATCTTAGAATAAGATAAGAGACATTTGGTGACCACTCATCGATTATTTACTTTTGATTTACAACATAACATTATGAGTATCCAAACAAAAAATAACTAAAAACTAGCACTAATATGAGCCCAACCTAGCCTTAGAAGGTGACTCCACCTTTGCAATAAGGTCCAAGTTGAGTAGTGTCTATTTTTCAACAAACGAGTCTTGATGGTTATACCCATAAAGATGAAATATCTGGGGAAAATTGAGGCCCTGCTAAGACAATGGCAAATCATGAAAGGTATAATAAATCTAAGGAAGGCAACTTCCGCCTTTGCAATAAGATCTACATTAAGTACCATGTAATTCTCTTCTAATTGGCGATTCTATTTAGTTAAACTTGTGGAGTCCTAAGTCTAGTTAAGAGCGGGTGGCATCATATCAAATTAAATGTTAAAAAACTCTGAGGTATATCATTCAATAAGCAAGTATGATTTCATTCAGTCATAAGATACAATCGAGTTAAACATTAGAATTATTTAAAGAATGTCAATCAACAAGTGAGTACAAACACATCTATTCAAAAAGTGTTCATTTCAGATGATATTTCATTTGCTTATTACAAAATAAAAATAACTAAAATAGAAAAAATAAAGTACAAAAGTTGACATGCTATGAGTCGCACTCTACCCATCACTCTTCACATAAGACTTTAATATCAAAACATAAAAGTAGTTTTTATCCTAAAACTTATTGTTGAGTTTTTAAAGTCGTCCAACTTCTATGTGAAGTACTTGATTCCTCTTTATTTTTCTTATGGAACACCTCACAGTTCATTGCCTTCATTTTTTCTCTTTCTTCTCTAATTCCTCTTTTGAAAGTGATGATGTTTTTTTTTTTTTTTCTTTTCGTTTTCCCCTTAATGACTTTAATACATGTGTATGTATGCATTTACTTTCATATTTGAATCAGTAAACCTAAAACTGTAAGGTGAACAGTACATTTATGGCTTTATTTTAATTGTAATTTTAATTGTGAATTATACTTGTTATGGGGAAAGGGGTTAGCCTACTAAATTTCCTACTCATCTTGTTTATAATATTTTAGGTAAGGGCAAAAGTTCTTCTGAATAAGATGGGTTTTATAAGAAGCAAGGAATTTGATATGTGAAATGTATGTGATTTTGTAGTTCATATTGTATTTTTGTTTTGTTGCATTCAATATAATCTGAACTAGTAATTTAATTACTTTGGAAGAGTGCACTATAAGTATTTGTTTTATATTATACTGAAGTTTTGGTGAAATGACTAATTGATTGAGAATTAGCATGTATATAGGGAAAGTAAATTTAAATTCCTTATTTAGGTCATGGAGCGTCACAGTATGGTAGCAACAGTTAGATCATATGGGACAACTTCTCGAACGCCACTATATATGGGTTCACCTGCCCTCTCTTGAGGCTCAACTGGTGGCTAGTTGGCGGGTAGCCTGCAGCGAAAATTAAGCGTGATACAAATGCATGATATTAGCATCCTAGTGGCTAGGCAAAGCAGTGGGCTAGTAAATTGCTACAGTTGGCAAAGGAGAAGTGGCAGGAAGTTTCTAAAGGCTCCTCAGAAAGTTACTATCTTATACTCGGCATTTTTATGCACCATTAGTGTTACTCTTTAAAAGTTCGTTAGGGATATTAAGCCCTTATGAACTAGCTCGAGGCTAACCAAGAGGGGGGGCGGTGAATTGGTGTTTTAAAAATTATCAAACAAAATTCAAGATCTAAATCAAATAATTATTCACCAGAAAATAAATTACAAAAATTAAATGCGAAAATATAATTAGAAAGAACACGCCATATTTTATAGTGGTTTGGTCAACTTGGCCTACGTCCACTCTTCGGAGCATCTCCTCCGGGTATTGCACTAAACTTAGTGACTCTCCTTTTGCTCCCATAGCAAGACAGAGAAGCCTGTACAAAAACTCTTTTCCACCAACCCCAGTGAGGCAGAGAACCCAACTCCTTTCGCTTCCTCCTAAAGTAGGTAGAGTACCCAACTCATTTTACTTCCTCCTGAAGTAGGCAGAGAACCCCGATCAATCATTGAAGTAGACCTCTCTAGAACCTCCAAGAAACTAGGGATGACAACTGGGGAAGACGACTCGGATCCTTGCTTGGAGAAATCTTTGTGAACCCCTCGCAAACTCCCCCTCACAAGATCCTCTCTCTCTCTCAAGATCTCCCTCTCCTCTTGGCTCTCTCATGTCAAGATAGCAGCAAAAGATACTTTCATGAATAAATAATAGATCTTATATAGAAGGTCTTCAAAATAGCACGAAATTGCGACAAATCGATAAAGATCGTTCAGGATGATTGACGGATCGTCCTGTACAATCAGTACAAATTCAGCTCAATCAGCTAGGACGATCTGGGGGAGGCTGGATGATTAAAGGATTTGCTTTTTCTGATCGTCTAGGATGATGGTACATCATCCTATACGACTAGTTCAAAAACATCAAGTATCATCCATACCATCGCTCTGTTCGGCCTGACTTTACCTGTCTGGACGTTGAAAGAATAATTGATTATCCAAGATGATTTCTATATCGTCCAGTACGATTAGATTAAAATGTCAAATATTGTCCAGACCATCGCTCTATTCGGCCAGACTTTACATGTTTGGATGATTAAAAAATAACTGATCGTTCAGGATGATTTATCGATCGTCCTGTATGATTAGTTCAATTCAATACATATCGTTCAGAACATCATTCTGGTCATTCAATAAGAAACTAATGTTTCTTTAACTGATCATCCAGGATGATATGATCGATCAATCAAACCTTAATTGCTTTCTTTAATCATCCGACTAATTTAGGTATAATTGTAATGCATCTTTCAGGACGATGTCATGGATGATGTCAAAAAATAATAACATGCCTAAAAGAGTTGGCATCTGATTCTTTCTGATTTGAGCATATCGTCTAAAATAATGTTAATATCATCCAGGGTGATTTGCTTAATTTTGACTGCCTTAATCAGGATGTCCTAATTAGGGTTTTTATTTTTAATCGATCGTCTAGGATGATTTGGGATCGTCCCATACGATATGATAAAAAAAAAACTCTAAAACAGATAAAATTTTCCCCTTGAGTGTGTGCGTGTGCAAGGTTACTTAGCATAAGAACTCACTTTGTTACATTTGACTCAAGAAAACGTAAAAACACTTGACGTATATCCAATCTTGAGCTGGTTTGATTTGCAATTGACTTTGTGGACCTAAAATGTTAGTAGACAAGGTAGTTGTAGAAAAATAAAAGTATCAGAAATATTTGCTACCATCAAAATTATAATACCTGAATCCATATTTTTCAACTCTTGTTATGTAAATTGAAAGTTCCATAAGAGGTACTTTTCTATCCAAAAAGCTAATAGGAACCTCAATAATCGATCATGTAGAGATCAAATCCTAATAAATTATTCTATCACACATTAAGTAAGAGCCAACACCTTGAACTTAATTCCTCAATGGGTGGCCTAAAAAACTCTCTTGTAGTTAGGTGGATGCTCAGCTCGTTCAAGGTTAATGACACATTTCCCTATAATTAAATTCTAAAAAATAAAATAAAAAATCATTACCGGCCAACTTCCTCCAATATAGGGTCGTAGAAACCTAGCAGCTCGACATGAGGGTGATCTAGCACTCTTACTATATTTCTTATGAGCAAAGCTCACTGCCTCAAGTATGCTACTCATTGTGATAGGAACCTAACGAACTCCCTTTAATATGGGAACTTGCTTAGCATGCTTTTCTTTACAAGAGGTAAATCATTTGAATCTAAAGAAGTAGCTACCTTTATCTTACTTGGCTTATACACCACCACCTTCTTCTTCTTTTCAATGACCTAGAGACTTCTTCTACCTAACTCTATTGTGTTGCATTCCCAGAGGGTTTTTCGATTTGACGTAATTTATAAGATATTACTAATCCATCTCTTAGATAAGGCAAAGGAAATAAGAAAGTGTGACCCTATTAGTTCCCCTAGCCTCTATTTATTGCTAAGGTAGTATAGACCTCAAATCAACATCCTTATGAGAATTTTGGATAAATGTGCTCCTTTTTAGGTATTAGTAAAAGCAGAGCTTTTATAATAACTCGTATTTTGACCCAATAAAAAAAATTTAAGGAGTCGTTAGAAATTCAAGTCATAAATCATCTTCATCATAACATAGACATTATAATGATTTAAATTCACTAATTTTTTCATAATTTTTATTCATTGGTGCAAATCCTTAAGAAATTGACGTATATCGGTACAAGTAGGGGTTTAGGACCACCAAATGTCCTTTTTGCAAATCAATTTCACCAAAATTTTTTAAATAAATTGGACTATTTTAGAAATATCATTCTATAAGTTTTGAATCCCTAAAAAAATTATACGAGTTTTATACTAAAAATTAATTAAATTATATAATTATATTAATATTATTTCATTATTTTATTGCAAAAACCTAATCTATTAATAGAACTTTACAAAAGCATTTAATTACATTTTCCTTCATTAATTTTTTGATTAGTTTTAACAGAACCTGTAAGAGGAATTATGGGCTCAAGAAAAATGGCACGAATGCACGAATCCTGCTTTGCAACCTTAGGATTCCATTTCCCTTAAGTCAGATTGAAGTTAACCAGATTTCCCCTGAGGGTAGTATCAGGGTTTATAGATCTGGGGTTCTTACTTCCTATGAGCGCAAGCGCCCATAGTTAATTACCCCTCTTACTACGTAAGAAAGAACTCTCGATTAAGGATGAATAAATTTTAGATATTTTTAGTCTCAATTGTGGGGAAGATGAAGGTAAACCCGATCAAGATCCCATGGTTCCGTCGTCCCAGGTATACCGTAGATTTCAGTCTACCAATCACTAACAATCATTGATTGTAGTGTCCAGGGAATCTGATTAGCAGCCATGGGTTGCCTCCTCTCAGGGATCCCGAATAGACTGAAGTGGTTTGTGGATTTTAATTTAGTTTTAACTTAATTTGAGTTGGGCTATACCTTCCTTAAAGTTGCCCGTTAATTTGTTTTAGTTTGGGGCTTACGACTCCAATTAGGAGTTGCCCAAAGATTTGATTTGGGTAGGGACTCATGACTTCCTTAGAAGTTACCCTGATGATGGGTCTTACGACTTAGCACTGTAACGCTAAAGGGCCCGAGTTGTGGTCTTACAACATAGTCCTTTAGACTAGGATTGCCCAAGAATTTTAATTATTTGGTAGGACTTATGGCTTCCCTTAGGAAGTAGCCTGAAAAGCAGGTCTTACAACTTAATCGTTTAGACTAAGATGCCCATAGGTTTAAATTTTGATTGTTTTGGGTTTAGGATCATTACTATTTATTTCCTAAAATGTGGGGGCTTACGACTTCATGTAGAAGTTGCCCGATAGCGGGTCTTACAACCTAATCCTATAGATTAGGATGCCCAGATGAGGGGTCTAGGTATGTATTATCACCTAAACACTTCTCTCAGATGTCGGACTTACGACTTCATTAGAAGTGGCCGGTGGTTTTAATTGGGTTTAGGGGTTAGGTCAATTTCTACCTAAAGCTTTCCCCTAAGGTCGGGCTTACGACTTTCCTACGAAGGTTGCCGGGTAGTGGGTCTTACAACCAAGTTCCTATGAACGAGGCTGCCCAAAGATTTAAATTAGATTTGAGATAGGTCTTATTATTTCCCTTAGGAAATTGCCTGAAAAGCGGGTCTTACAGCTTAATCTCTTAGACTAAGATGCCCAATTATTTGAGTTTTGGTCTTAGGGTAATATCCCTTTTTTTTTAAAAAAAAAAAAATTCCTATTTTGATATTGTATGCAGCCAATATGCATCTTGCTTGGATTATCTTGAGAATCTCAAACCAAATCCTCTCCTATATATTTATTTGCAGGCTCATGTTGAGCCTATTGTATATTCAAATTTGTCATAAAGCCATTTTTTATTTGTTTAGTCATAAATATTAGATTCAATCCGGGAATGAACCTAAAAGAATAAACCTCATTCATTTGTTGTCTAGGAAGCATTCATATATATTTATCAAATATTTAAGGAAGTCATTTATTTAATGACGATTCTTATTATGTTTGTAGAAGCAACACACTACTAACAATATTTTGTTGTTTATTGCAAACCTGAATTATATTGTCATTGCCTTAAATAATATATATGCTTCTCAAATATATGATATTATAAGAGTTTTGCTTCATTATGTGTGCAGGTTGATGGACTCATTCGTTCCATTTGGAGGTTCATTTTTTCAAGATTTTAAATCAATTGGAACATTAAATAGTTCATCTCAATCAATGATTTATTTCCATCACTTAGTCTTGGCTGCAAAAAGCTGATGTTATTGGCATTAAAGGAGGATTTGATCTCTCAATGAAACGTCTTTTGCTACACTTTTTTTTTTGTTCTAATTTTCATTGTAAAAACTTTTGATGGCTCATTTTTTTATCTATTTTTGTTGTTCATACAATTTGCCCAAGTATTAGCTTATGATGGGCCATTGTAATAATTATTTGCACATTCTCGACGGGTTTAATTCATATGCAATTATCAACTTTATTTTCTACTTTTGCATCTAGTAAATCTACTTTCACTCGTTATAGGTTAAAGATAATAATTTTTAGAGATCCGTATTTTTTTTTTTTTCAAAATTCATTGAGTCCAGAATTTTCAAGAAAAATTTTGTCAGCCTCCCGGCGTCACCTCCCCACCGAGGGAGAAATCGGGACGGCTTTTGCCGGAATTCCTTCCCGGTCGGACCTAAGGTCGACGACACGAGGTCTTGAATTTAAAACCATCCCGGTCGGATCTAAGATCGACGACACGAGGTCTTCAATTTAAATTCTTCTCGGCCGGATCTAAGATCGACGGCACGAGGTCTTCACTTTAAAAGTCATCTCGGTCGGACCTAAGGTCGACGACACGAGGTCTTCATTTTAAATTCTTCCCTACCGGATTTGAAATCAACGGTACGAGGTCTTCACTTTGGAACCATCTCTCGGCCGGATCTAAGATCGACGACACGAGGTCTTCTTTTGATTTCTGAAATCTTTAAAAAAAGAAACTAATTCCATTTATAAAAATCTGATTTGGAATCAGATTTATAAAGATCAGACTTTAATATATTTATATGATTTGAAAAATCTGATTTAAAAAAAAAAGAAACTTATTTAAACTTTTAATATGATTTACTTCATAGTTTAATGAAATAATATATGTTTAGCATATGACAAAAAGTCATTATTTAGCCACTGACATGATTTGACAAATAATATCATTTAATACAGAGTTTAAAGTTATAAAATTCAACTTCTTAATTATTTACTGCAAGTGCCTGAATCTTTATTAAATAAATACCATTACTTTGCAAATTTACTGAAATAAATTATATAATTTAAATAGTCAATTCGTAAGCAGATTTACTGCATTGAAGGAAGGACGTCAGTTGCAGCATATTGTTTTAGGCTTCATTTTAAAAATAGATATTTAAATTGAGAAGCAAATCACACGCCGAACAGCAAATAAAAAAAAAACTGTAAGTATTCGGGCATAGGAGGCACGGACAGAGCAGAACGACACAGTCTCGGACTTCTGTGTTTTAAACGAACGACGACGAACGGCATTAGAGAGAAGGTAAAGGCGGATCGCACTTTGACGGGAAGGACTTTACCTGTGTGTGGAGTGTCGGACTAAGCAGTTGAAAGCGGGAATTATTTCTCGTGTGGAGTTTCACGAGAGAAGAAGCAGAAAGCAAATTGGTAAGATTTTTTTTTTAGAGCAATCAAGAGTGTTCCCCATCTCTTTCTCTTACGCCCCTTTTTATTGAGTAGGTTCCAAAAGACAGTTTTTTTTTTTTTTTTTTTTTTTTTTTTGAAACGAATCATTGCAACACTTTGGTCATGTGGGATCAGAGAAGGCGGCAAAATAAATTTAGCGAAGAGATGCTTTCTTTTTTTTTTTTTCTTTCTTCTTTTTTTTTTTTAGTCAACAGGAATTTAATAGAGAAAGCGATGAGGGAGAAAATAGAATTTTAGATTTAAAGGTCTAAGAGTGATTTTTGTCAGGTGATCCTGTTGGGAGATTTTTTCGTCTCATGGTAAGAAATTATTATCTTTTTTATTTCAATAATTTGATATTTTTGAGATTTTTACAATCAAATTTGTATTTTTTTCATCAAAAAATGAGGATAATTTTGTATTGTAAAACTTTTACCACATAACATTTTATATATTATTGAGATTAAAATAGTGAGCTCTCTTATTACTTTTTTTAGATTTTTTGCTTGATGATTTAAAAAAATAGCAATTGTTGACAATTCAGAAATTTATTTTAACATCTAAAAATAGTATTATAGTTTAATTAAAGATAGGGTGGAGGGTCGGTGAACTTTTCTTTAAATATTGTAATTTGGTGTTATCTTCTGCTGATTCATGTGATTAACTAATTAGGAGTTTTAAAGTGATTATTACTCTGCCGACAGACAAAGAGTAATGACTCTATTTACTAAGCCAACAATTTATTAAAATTGATACAATATTAGAGAAATACTGATTAAGCTAAGACTTCTTACTTGTTCAGTGTGGTTACTAAAATACATGTCATTAAGATATTATTCTTATTACTGTACGAATTTATTATTATGACACGAACTTACTATTATTGTATTATTTTACTAATATTGTCACTAGTTTTACTAATACCAATATGTACATTTATACTTTTACTGATTTAGTATTAGTAATATTACTAATATATATATATATATATATATATATATAGCAAGTGATATACTAGATATATTGAACATGTGAATTATATACTTAGTTAATAATGATGAAGAAAGATATATTGAACATGTGATTTATACTTTTCTTGGAACAACACTAGTTTATTGGGCTATTGAGTTATAAATTTTATTAATTTTTTATTTAGTTGTTTTACCGGTTTCTCTACCACTACTTTCACTGTTTATGGTTTCCACTACTTCCTAACAATTATTGCATGGGAGCTTTACTATTTCGGCACTGATTCATAATTATGTAATGGCTACAATTGTGATTTGAATATTAACATGCATATAATTTCTTTGTCATGTTTTGAGTTTAGTTGTAGGATTTAGTTAGTTGTTGGGACCTTGAGCTCATTATATGTGGTTAAATAATTTCTAATCATGGCAAGAGAGTAGAAGTGTTAGATTGACTAGAATCCTTCAGGTTCAAATTCATTTTAGCTATTATTTATAATTGTATAGATCCTGAGTTGTGTACAAAATTTTTTTGTATAAATAAATACATATGTTGATATTGATATTTTGATCGATAATTTTATTTTTATTGATAAAAGAAATTAAATAATTTTAGTTGTTGTGGATTAAAAGATAAAAGAATAATTCTTTCAAATTAGATTCTAAAATGTCACAGCTATAATATAATTCTCTTGCCCCTTTCATAGGTTTCTCTTAAAAGTAGTAAGTGAATTAGAGATTTAAATGTATGTTAATACATACCTATATAGGAAACTCATGTACCAAATATGTTTAACCCTTATAATCTCATTCAAAAGGAGTTCTTCCTCAAAATAAGCCTCGCCCTGATGGGGATTTGATAGAACATAGTTTTGGATTAATAACATTGACCTTAATAGAGCTTATTGTATAAAACTTGCCCCCAAAAACTCGATCTAAGATGCGTACATTCCAAGTTAATTTAATCAAAGAGCTTATTTCAACAAGCCTTCACTAGAAGAGGCCCTTTGTAGTAGCACGTATATTGACTCTGCCAAATATTTTTTTATTGAGTCAATATAAATCCAAAAAAAAACTTTTTTCGCCATAACATTGATATTGTAGTATTTTAATTACACTAATTTTTTCATAATTTTTGGGTGCTAGTGAAAATCCTTAAAAAAATATACACCTATTGGTGCGTGTGAGGATTTTGGAACGATCAGGTGTCTGTTTTACAAACTAATTTTATCAATATTTTTTAAATAAATGATTTATTTTATGAATATTTTTTCTATAATTTTTGAAGTCCCAAAAGAATGTTTATGAATTTTATACTTAAACATTGATTAAATTAATTATATAATATTAAATTATTATTTTAATTAAGAGATCATAATCCATTATTAACATTTATTAAAACCATTTGTTTTCTTCATTCGGCCCAAACAAAGACTTGGTTTGAGAAAAATAAGAGCAAAAGCGAGGAGAGAGAAAATAAAACTTAGGATTTGGAGGCCGTAGAGCGATTTTCGTCTATCAATATTATTGGGGAATTTTATAGTCTTTCTATAAAGAACCTTTACCATATTTTTTATTTCAAGGATTTTATATTTTTGATATTTTTTTCATCAAATTTATGTTTCTATCATAAAAAATGAGAATAATTTTGTATTGATAAAACTTTCACCACATATAGGCTATAAAGATTGAGATTATAAATATTTTGAGTATTCATTTAAGATTTATCATCATGTGATTTTTAAACTACAATAATTTTTGCCTACTTAGAAATTTATTTTGACGTCTAAAAATAGTGAGTTAGTTCAAATAAAATTTTAGAATGTTATTTTATACAATATTTAGTAATTTGGTTAAATTATAAAAAAATGAATTTTTGGCTCAATATGGTTTTTGTTATCTATCATTATGACATTTTGTCACTTTTTGTATTATGCTCAATTATTCTTTATTTATTATAATATATTGAAAATGAATGTGGATATATAATTTAATAAAAACTGATCACTATTACTGATACATGTTGACCTCATTTTTGTATGAGATCACTAAGACAAGTCTAAATCCTAAATCAACCCAGACCCTAGGAGCAATCCTGATTCAAATTAACCCAGGCTTTTGTTTAATTGAAATTCAAGTAATTAAGTCCATAATCTAGTTCAAATCGAAAAATTTAGACCATAATCTAAGGTTTAAGGGTTCTATCCTAAAAGTCTTTTCCAGTAAATTTTCAAACATTTTACCTAGTTAACCCCCAATTCATGATATGTCAACTGTATATTGATTAGAAATGTACTTAGAGTTTATCCTCCAAATTTGAATTTATTATGAGACTTTTACCCCAAAATTGAATTAAAAACCAAAGACTATAAAACCTTTAAATATTTACGGTCTATGCCACTAGACTTGTCCATAAGTAGAATTTGACCTTGAAGCCTTCTATGAAGCCTCAAATCAATTTTAAACCCTTAATCATGATATTTTGACCAGTAAACTGTATTTGGGTGGATCCGCTTTGACCCCCCAATTGATCAAGGGTCAAAATGACAAAAATGCCCTTTAAAGAGGATTTTTGACTTTTGACCAAATATAAACATGGTTCGATTTCTTTAACCCTAAAAACTTCTTCCTATGAATCCCAAATACCATTTGGGAGCCATTGAACCCCAAAATTAAAATTTCATTTAACCTGGATGACTAAGTCAACTGGGGTTAGCCATAGTGGCCCCTTAAAGGTCCAAATAGTCAAATTGACCCAAATAAATATTTAAACCCATGGGACCACCTCAACTAGACTCAAAATATCATTTCAAACCTTTTGAGCTAAAAGCCATCCTTTGGTCAACTTGGTTGACCAAGTCAATCTATGTTGACCTAATAACCCATTAATGGCCCAAATAGGGAATTTTTATTCTAGTCGTACAGGGTATCGAGTGGTACCACGATCGGTATCGATCACCCAATGATGTGACACTTTTTTTTTTGGTCTATGGACATGTTTGGTATCCAGATGCAATAATGACTCCCAAATAGGTTACTTTGACTCCTGAAACTACTTAAGGTGACTTTGACTCCTGAAACTACCAATTTAACTCCTAAAACTACCTTCACCAGACCCCATTTATCATTTCAAATTTGTTTAACCTTGACCCAGGTCTTGAGTCAACCTAGTTGACCAAGTCAACATAGGTTGACACAATCAACCCTTAAGCCTATTTACACCCAATCAAACTCCAGATCAATTCCAAATTCTCTTAAGCTCACCTGATCACTTCTCCTAGTGATTTAGGCTTGATTGGACCTTTGACCTAGTCAATAGTTGACCTAATTAATAGAGTCTATGATTGGTCAAAGTTGACCTAGATGACACAGTTCAATGCACTCAATTAAATCAATCCATTTTAAACCCTATTAAATCCTCAAATGCATTCAATACATGGCTCAAATGTCTCTAAACCCACCATGAGTCAAATCATGATGGATTTGGCCAAGTTAACTAAACCTAGCTTGGTCAAATGCCCACATGTGTGTTTATTCACTTAAACTCTAAGTGAATTACTTCTAATCCATTCCAATTCACTCCACTAGCTCTTTAAGTTCCTCTCACAAACCAGTCAACAAATGATTAAAAAATAGATAAAAAGCTTTGAAAGACTAAATTACCCTCTATCTCATCATGAATTTGTATGGGCTTTAATTACCACTTGCTCTCCCCATACATCTTGATAGCCTTAAAGATATTTGGCATTAATCTAAGAATTCCCTGCTCAATCCTATCCATCTAAACCTAAGGGATAAGGGATAACTACCATAAATCTTCCCAAGAGTCATGATGGCTTTTCATTTTCCAAAAACGTCCATCTCTAGCAGTCTCTAGCCTATCCAAATGGTGATTTAACCTATACAATTATAAGAAAGCTTTTTCCCATCTCTTCCAAGCCTCCAAACCATTTTTGGTGAAGAGAGAGAGAGAGAGAGTGAGAGAAAGAGAGAGAAAGGATACTTAATGTAACAAATTCTAATCCAGCCATTCACAACTCTTAAATCCTTCAAGAAGTTGTAGAGGACTTCCCCACCTTTCCAAAAATCCCAAGAACATCAAAATTCGACGTTTGGATTGTAAGTTATCCCCATTTTTAATTATATGATAAAATCTTGATTTCTCCCAAATCTCAATGCATGGAGTATTTAAACTCCATGGGTTGAACTATTAAGGTACCTAGATCCTACGTTTTAAATTTCATCAAATTTGAACGGATGGATCGAAAATTATGGCGTTTGAAGATTCTGTTAAAAATGAACTGAAAAATCTGGGTTAATCCCGTCTGTTCATTTAATCTGGGCCGATTAGACATCTCTGATCTGCATGCCTTTTCTAGGGTTCAAACCCTGGTTCTTCAGCATGAAGGCATGGAGATGTGGCCAAATCCTAGCCATTAATCCGATTTTTTTGAATCAAAATTGATTTAAAAAAATAAATTTAAATGCTCTAACCTTCAAAAATTTGCCAAAGATTCATTTCTTGTCTAAATTTGATGTTCTTAGGCTCATTGGAACTGTGTCAAGTTTAGATTTACTTTTAAATTTATTTTAACTAATTTAGATCAATTTATATAGAGTTATTTTGATTTTAATGATATTCACTACAGGAAAATAGCTCATTTCCGATAGAATTTCCGGCGGATTTTTTTCAACGAATTTCCGACATAATTTTTGATTGGTTTTCCGACGAATTTTTCCCGAAGAAATTTCCAGCGGATTTCCGATGATTTTTTCTAGCGGAAATTTCGTCGGAAATCTGCCGGAAATGTTTCCGTCGGATTTTTTTACGTCGGTAGTCCTTTTACGATGCGAACCGAACCGGTGCATGAAATTCCGCCAGAAAGTGCGCCGGAAACCCAGAATTCCGTCGGATTTCACATGTTACCGATGGTTATAATCTGCCGGTAATAGCGGGTTTTCCTGTAGTGATTTTGATTTTAATAAAAATTAAAATTCTTTGATAATTCTCAATCTGGTGATCTGATTAACTTCAAATTTGTGCATGCTAAACTATGGTGTGATTCACACATTCCATAAAAAATGCAGCTTTGATTATAGGCTGGATTTTGGGGAATTAAATTTTCAAAGCTTTTTGTTAGATTTTCACATAAAATTTTGAAAATTTATAACTCATACACCTCTTCGAATTAGGATTGAATTTTTCTTTCGTATGTGTAATTTAGTGTCAGAGTTAGGTGAACAATATTTCAAACCCAATTGAATACTAATGACACATAGCAAAAATAATTAAGAACAAGGTCTATCTAACTTAGAAAAATTCTAAGAAATTTTTCACACACCTAATAGTGGTGAAACTTTAGAACACTAATCTTAGTGACATTTTAAACTTTAGGTCTAAATTTCACTGGATTTAGAGGTTATTAAGTCAAAAAATTAAGCAAATCAAAATTTTGCCCTTTTAGGAACCTAGAAACTTTAAATAGTCATAATAAATTAAAATTAAACAAAAAAATAATGAATACATCAAACTGACCAGAATCTAATCCTATATTTAGGAAAAAAAAACTATCATCACTAGACCTTTAATTTAAGTTTTAGTGAAAATCATTATTTAAATAAATAAAATAATTAAAAATTATTAAAAATATCAAATAAATTATGAATATTTAAAAACACTTCCATGGATCATCTCTAACCTTTGAGAGTGATTTCATACAGTTTAGGATGAGTTTGAATTAAAACAATCAAAACCTTTCTAATTAAATAATTAAAAAATTAATTAATTAACCAAAATTTGAAAAATCATAACTAATTCTAAAAATTTTCAAATTGAGTAAACTCAAAAGCATGGAAGTCCATGTAAGGTTTAATATTTATTAAAAAATCCAAATCATCAAAAATCACTTAAAATCAAAAAGTCTACTTTTTAGTCAACTCTAGTTCAAATTTTAACTTAAACTTCAAAATTTTATAACTAAATGTAAAAAAATCTAATTTCATCAAACTTATAGTCTAATTACTCATACTAAAGTCTATTATTTATGAAAAATGTTAAGTTTCTATAATATAATTTTAATGAAAAAGTCAAATTTTGATCTCTTTAATTAATGCATTTAAATAATTCAAAGAATTCCAAAAAATAAAAAAATCATTTAGAAATCCAGAAAACCTTAATCCAACATTTAAACTAACATCTAATCATTTTAATTAAAATTTATCAACTTTTAAACTTTTAATCAATTAACCTTATAAAAATATTCTAAAATAAATCTTAACTCATAATATTTAAGCCTAACCAAATTTACCTTTCAACATTCAAAAAATTCAAATATTAGACAACTTGAACCAATTACACGATATAGCATATATCCAAGCCACACAGCCTTCCTTACACACTTTAGATGGTTTGCTAGGGCACCACTTCTAGATTTAGGCTAAGTAGGTATTTACTCTTCTATTGTATGCCAGATTTTTTGAGCTTTCACTGTATGTTGGTTATTAGAATTAGATGATAGCTGTGATTGTTTATTTAATTTATGCACTCTATGATATAATTAATTGTGCATTAGATTTACCCTTAGGTTAGGAGCGATTTAAATATTGACATAATCTTACACTGGTGGTCATGTTCAGACAGGATATTGAAATAAAAGGGGGCTTAAAATTAAGTTTTAAATTGACGATGTTTTATATAGGTGCTTCAAAAATGCTAAGTCCCCCTTCTTAAATTTAAAGAGCATGATAAAGTGTGGCTGGTTTGAGCATTTTAAATTTCATTATATTTACTACTTGGGATGATTTAATATTAATTACTTAGGATATAACCCTGTAGGTTGTGTGAGTTTAGATTTTTTTATTTTATTTACATGTAATCTAATTCAAGCATTGAGTTGTAAATTATCAAATAATAATTGAAATGGGATATGAATCCATTTTGAAACTCTAAGAGAAGTGTGACATCCCTTAGGAGAGAGTTTATCTTCATTTGAATATTTAGATTAGGATACTTTTGAATATTCAATAAAAAAAGATAACACCCCTTTCGAGAGGAAGTTTCTTTTCATTTGATATATGGATCTGACGAATCCAAGGAGCCCACAGAAGAAGTGAAGAATGAGAAGAATATCATTCTCAAAGTTACTTGAGTTTTCATAGTAGAATTTAGATTGTTGTCAGTGATACCCGCACACTTAACTTTTTCTACAAAATATGAGTTATAATAATAAGTGGCACTTGCCACATAGAATTTCAATTTAAATTGAAATTTAATTGATTTGATTAATGATTAATGTATTGATTGAGATATAGGGTTGCATGCTTTTAGTATTTTTTTGGTGATTTTGCATGTCGATCTTTGATTTAGCTTGGAATCCGATCAGAGGCTCATGATGTTATTATAAAAATTCTTCTATTTAAACAAATTTAAATTTTTAAGCTCACATAGAAATTCAAATGCTTTTAAGAAGTAAGCTTGGGACCGCCTAACATATTATTGCATCTTCTTTTCTTTGTTAGATACCTCCCAGCCTGCGGGTTTTATCAGATCACTTAGCTTATGAGGGTACAAATTTGTAAAGGGAAATTCGTATAATCTCTATGATAAAACCTATTTTTAAGCCTTTTTAAAATTGTCTCACCCTAATTTTAAACATTTATTGAGTCAACTAATATTATTGCATTAAAAACTAATTTAAAAGTGTTTAAAACTTTAATTATATTTACTTTAACATTTTTACCCCGCATAAGTTAAGGGGTCAAATAAGTACCTTCTCTAGATGTCGGCTCTACTTTCCTCAAACCAACTTAATCAAATGTCTCTATCACTCTTACATAAAAACATTGGATTTATGGTTCTAAAGCACATATGTGGTTAGATGGCTCCCTAATCTAGTCTGGGATAAGTCCAGATTCGCATTGCATTAGCTAGGTTCGGGTTACTGATTTTCAATGCCCAATTTAGACTTAGGGGCTGTTTGGTTACCTACAAAGTAAACTCAATGTAAAGTAAATGCAGTGTAAAGTAAATGTAGTGCATTTCAAATACTTTGACGCTGTTTGGTTGTTTGCAAAATAAACGCAGGAGAACTGTTTCCCTTATTTGGTTAGATATATCCAGAGTAAAGTAAAAGCAGTGCATTTGTAATATTTTTTTTGTTATTATAACTAGTGTATTTATAAAAGCAGTTATAATTTTTTTTGGAATTATAAGATATAATATTATGCTGTGTATTAATTTAGCAGTGCGCTGCAATAGACGTAATTATATTTGTAATTGAGAGAAATTTTAATTTTAATTTTGTGAAAATATAAATTTTTAATTTTAGGGATTAGAATTTTTTCAAAAATAAAAGAAAAACCATATTTTTTACATCCTTTTTTCAAGGAGGTGATGTCACGAGTTTCAGTGAACCGATCTAACACCATCCTACCATCCTACAAAGTAAATAGTTATAAGATGGCTCCTAGAATCACCCATAAATTTGTACCCTACACTCTTCTTAGATGAAATGGATGGAGTGTAAGATCGAGGATGACTCTCCATATTTATCTCTTAGAATTTTAATCAATAAATATTACTCATATATTTAATAATTTATGCTTGTTTTTTTTTTATCAAATTTAACTAGTATTTATCTTCATGAAAGCCAATGTCTTAAAAGATCCTCTATAAAAGGACCATTAACAGATAGACCTTTAATCAAGCACCCGGCATCGAGCCTGTTTCCATCAATAGATACATAGACCGTCCTCATAAGATCCACATCTACGGGTTCTGGCGGATTGCTTGCTCCAGAGAAAGAAGTATTCCACACTTCATTATACGAGTCATTGAGCTTCAAGCTAACTACATCAGGAAATGAATCCATTGTTTCCAGGGAAAAGATCTTCCCTTTGCAGGTCTTCATAACTGCAGTCGTTTCTAAAGTTTTATACTTCTTTTGAGTTACACATGAGTTAAGAAAAGAAAATTAATTAAAGATTAACCATTTATAATTTCATACTTCAAATTCAAATCGATTACAAGAGCTCATAGAGTTCCGCTTTGCTTAGGCAAAAGAATTACAATAAAAGAAGATAGCCGAACGATTTAGGGACTGTTTGGTTACCTGCAAAGTAAACGCAATGTAAAGTAAATGCAGTGTGAAGTAAATGTAGTGCATTTCAAATACTTTGAGGCTGTTTGGTTGTCTGCAAAATAAACGCAGGAGAACTGTTTCCCTTATTTGGTTAGATATATCCATAGTAAAGTAAAAGCAGTGCATTTGTAATATTTTTTTTGTCATTATAACTAGTGTATTTATAAAAGCAATTATAATTTTTTTGGAATTATAAGATATAATATTATGCTGTGTATTAATTTAGCAGTGCACTGCAATAGACGTAATTATATTTGTAATTGAGAGAAATTTTAATTTTGTGAAAATATAAATTTTAAATTTTAGGGATTAGAATTTTTTCAAAAAAAAAAAAAGAACCATATTTTTTACATCCTTTTTTTCAAGGAGGTGATGTCACGAGTTTTAGTGAACCGGTCTAACACCATCCTACCATCCTACAAAGTAAATAATTATAAGATGGCTCCTAGAATCACCCATAGATTTGTACCCTACACTCTTCTTAGATGAAATGGATGGAGTGTAAGATCGAGGATGACTCTCAATATTTATCTCTTAGAATTTTAATCAATAAATATTACTCATATATTTAATAATTTATGCTTGGTTTTTTTTTTTATCAAATTTAACTAGTATTTATCTTCCTGAAAGCCAATGTCTTAAAAGATCCTCTATAAAAGGACCATTAACAGATAGACCTTTAATCAAGCACCCGGCATCGAGCCTGTTTCCATCAATAGATACATAGACCGTCCTCATAGGATTGCTTGCTCCAGAGAAAGAAGTATTCCACACTTCATTATACGAGTCATTGAGCTTCAAGCTAACTACATCAGGAAATGAATCCATTGTTTCCAGGGAAAAGCTCTTCCCTTTGCAGGTCTTCATAACGCAGTCGTTTCTAAAGTTTTGTACTTCTGAGCAGCATTCGTGCCTTCTTCCCCTCTCGAAGCAGTTGCATGCAGAACCAGCGGGAAATCAGCAGCCGGGACCTGCACTATAGAACTTTTGTATTCAAGAACCTTCTCCATTTTCGCTTAGTCTCTAACATCACCAAGATTCAGTATCAAAGGGTGATATAGATTTTCCAACTTTGCTCTGCAATCCATGCCTCACAGCAACAAATCAATCAAAATTTATAAGATTTATGCTTAATAGTGAGCGATCCAGTAAGTGCTCCTATACAAAACTCATGAACTAGATTTCCCTAGCTCAGATATAAGATTGTCTTGAAAGTGTTGAACACTACAAATAAGCAATTTCACAACGAAATCCGACAGTGCTATAAGTGCCGAGCCATATCGGTACACGGCGCGCCGGATCGCGAATCTCCGCTGAGAATTTCCCCACGAACTTCGTCCGGCAACTGGAAAATCTCCGGCGAACTCTTTTTCTTTTTCTTCTTTCCAATCGTCTTTGAAAGCGGCCGCTCTTCAAATCTGATTTCTTCTATGTACCGTTTTATGAGCCGGCGAATGAAGCAGGATTCGTCGTCGGAAGAGTCCGTGGCGTCGGGATCGTCACAGAATATACGGAGCATGCGAGGGAAAGCGGCAGAGGACCCTACCGGAAAGCGAATAAGCCTCTCGTGCAATGAAGCCGAACAGCACGAACAGCACGACGACGTCTGATGAATTTATAACCCGCTCAATTTGAGCGGGTTTCTAATTCGCGTAAAATAGACTCTTTAATACACTCCTAATACTTGGGATGATTTTCTTTTGTTATGCTCAAAATTAATCAAACAACCAAATTTAATAAATACATATAATTATTTTACTTTACACTCCTAATTCACACAACCAAACAACCCCTTAGGTTCTAAGGAAGGCTCAAGCTATAAGACATCAACCTTTGGGAATTGAATTCCAACTTTTTAATAAAATTGACAATTTAACTTAAATCTCTTTCAATTCAAATCTAAGCCCAACACTTAGGATATGGAGGGGTGCTTCTGAAACATTTCAGAACCTCAAAGCACCTCCTACTTTTCCTCCTTTGACTTCCAAAATAATTGCTCAAACTTAATCAAATCCCTATTGAAATTTTGAATTCACCTCTTTGATATCACTCCTAGAAAATCTCTAAACAAGAATTTCTGTCATTATTATAGTCGAGAGTATTTGTAGGAGACCATGGTTTCCTATGATGTAATTAAGTATAAGGGCTTGCATTCGTAGGAGATTTAGAACCCAAACCAACTTTTCAAAAATTAAATTTTTTTAAAACTCAATTAATCTTCTTTGGGAAAATAAACAACGATTATTATCATCATATTCAGATAATTGATAATGTTGAGTCCAGTAATTAGGTTGTTAAGCCTAATTAAATGTCCCACGGCTACCAAGAGGGGGGTGAATTGGTAGTTTTAAAAATTTTAAACCCTCTTAATGATAAAGTTGAACCGAAATAAAATTTTCTTTTAAAGTTTGTAGAAAAATATTTTTCAACCATAGAGTTGTTAAAACTGAAATTTAAAGTGCGGAAACGTAAAAGCAATAAAGTAAATGACACAAGATTTATAGTGGTTCGGTCTATAACCAGACCTACATCCACTCCTCAGAGGCACCCTCTGAGTATTGCACTAATACCACAAAGTGACTCTCCTTTAGCACCCACAGCAAGGCGGAGAAGCCTTTACAACACACTCTTTTCACCACTACCCGGTGCGGCAGAGAACCGTCGTCCTTTTACACAATCCACAGTGCTGGCAGAGAACCGTCGTCCTTTTACACTCTCCTAGTGTGGGCAGAGAACCCTACGGCTGTTCACACTCTCCAAGTGTAGGCAGAGAACCTTTCCGCTGTTCACACTCTCCAAGTGTAGGTAGAGAACCCTTCGGCTGTTTACACTCTCCAAGTGTCGGCAGAGAACCGGATCTCCTTGACTGATCTTCTCACAAGAATCTAGAAGGAAGAAGGAAAAGAGTGAAGAAATCCAATTTCACAAGTAGAGACTCTTACCTTAGTAATCCAAGTGAAGCCTTCTCGCTCCAGTGGTAGGAATCTTCCTTTGAATGCTCTCTTCCACTCTCTCCTTGGTTATTCTCTCAAGAGGCACAAAGATCAAATGACAAAAAGATTGGGTGGCAGTCTAAGTTGGACTATTTATATAAAAGACAAGAAAAATCGCCCAAAAACTACAAGTTTCCAATTCTGTACGCAGTGGATCGTCCTGTACGATCCTGGATCGTCCTGGACGATATTACTTCAACGATCTGAAACGACCCAATTTGTATATGTGTACAAAATGACTTCGTACAGATGATCGTCCTGTACGAACTAGGTTCGTCCAGTACGAACGGTTATTACAAGGTCGGTTCTAGAAACTGCTTAAAATTGTTCTAAGTTGGTTAATCGTTTTGACGAAAATATGTTCGTTTGGACGAAAATTTTCCAGAGACCCGATCGTCCTGGACGATTATTTATTTCGTCTGGACGAAAATATTTCAGAGGACCAATCGCCACGGACTATAATTTATTTTTGTATGAACGAAAATTTTCCAGAGACTTGATCGTCCGGTACGATATTTAATTTCGTCTGTACGAAAATTTTCCAGAGCACTGGTCGCCTCGTACGATGATAAAATTTGTTTGGACGAAAATTTTACAGAGAACCCATCGTCCGGGACGATAATAAATTTCGTCCTGGACGAATAGGACTTAGAAAAAAATTTTTCGAGCAAGTTCCTATTCGTTCCATGTGCTCTATAGGAGATAACTTACGGATCGTCCAGTACGATAAATATCGTCCCGTACGATCAGTATAAAATTGTATGATCTCCTTATGTGTGTGTGTAAGTTTTTTATTCACTCAATTACAATCACTCCATTTCAAAATTAAATCAAAGAAAATGCAAACTTCAAATAAACAAAATATCTCATGTTGAATTTGATTTGAAGTTATCATAGTCTGGAGTCTGATTTTCCTGAAATGTTAGTACACACAAGAGCAAATGCAAATCTTCTAAAATTGTTAGGAGATAACTATACATTTGAACAATAATGTTTGGAATCATCAAAACTACATAAGTGTACAAATATAAATCATTCAAATAGCAACTATTCTAACAATCTCCCCCTTTTTGATGATGGCAAAACAATTATTATTTGTATGGTTTCAAGTTAAACAAATCTCCTATCTCCTAAACTCCCCCTGAATTGATGAGTATATTAAAATAAGGAGGCATAAAGAACAAATATTTTTATTTTTCAAAAAATTTTAACACAAACAACTACAAAGTCAAAAACTTGCAAACAGAACAATCAAAACAAACAGAACAATACAAAACAGAACAATCAAAACAAACAGAACAATACAATAATTTCTCCCCCTTTTTGACAGCAACAAAAAGTGAAGAAGAAATAGACAAGAAATGTAAGTAATTATATGAAATTTATTTTTAAAATTTAATCTAAATTGTGATTGACATAGGGTATGCAATTTTAAACTAAAGATAGGTCAATCATAGAAATTCATACAATTTAAGAAGTGATATAACATTATAAGTAAGAAGAATTTATCAAAGACATGATTCAATTTAGACATTTTACTATAGAAAATCATTACAAGAGAGATGTTTAAAAATTCTATATTTCAAAGTTCAATAGAATATAAATGAACATAAGATCAATTTGAATTAAGAGATTGAACGAATTTGGAAAGAAAAGATTAACCTCATGTGGTGCTTTGCGCATCTTTTTTCAAAATTTTGGGGCACATTTTTGTGCATTTTTTCTTGGTTGGGCTTATTTTGTGCCTCTTTTTCACTTTGCAAATCTTTGCGAATTTCTTTTGATTTTTGTACATTTGTACAATGTTCAAGAGTAATTGAGATCAATTCTTTCCAAAATCTATAATCTAAAATTTCAAATATTTCTAGGTGCATAAATATCACTTGAGCATAAAAATACAAAATAAGAAAACATCTAAATTGCAATAGTAATATTAACTTTTATGTAGTCTAAATGAATAGACATGAATTTAACAGTTCTAATTACAACAAGTTATAAACTACTTATAAATTCAGAAAGTCTAGATTTTCTAATATAGATAATCTCAAATTACAATCGAATTTAAGCACTATGTAGATTAAATAATACTAATGAAATTCATAAATATTAACCACATTTCAAAACAAATCTAATAACAACTTACGATGCGTCCTTTCATACAGGCTTTTTAACTTGACCGATCGTACAGACGAAAAATTTTCATACAGACGATCAAAAAGTGAATAATTTTTATGACTCTTGAAAACTGTCCCCTATAATGAACCGACACATGTTCGTCTGGACGAACGAAAACTTCGTACAGACGAAGTTCATATTAAAAACCGTCTTATCCACTCAACCACTGTATTCAATCGTCCCGACGTTTGAGAGAGACAACAACAACAACAACAACAACATCAAGCCTTTATCCCACTACGTGGGGTCGGCTACATGAATCCTTTTTCTCCATTGTGTCCTATTAAAAGCCAAATTCTCGTTTAAATCTAATAAAGAAAGGTCATTACTAACGTTTAAATCTAATAAATAAAGGTCATTCCTAATATTTTCTAACCAAGTCTTTTTAGGTCTATCCCTACCTTTCTTAATATAAGTCAAATCTAATGCCTCTACTCTCTTAACTGGGTCGTCGGAAGGCCGCCTTTTTATGTGACCAAACCATCTAAGGCGACTCTCTCTAATCTTATCTTCTACTGGAGCTACTCCAACCTTTTCACGTATATGCTCATTTCGTATCCTATCTCTAAGGGTAAAGCCACTCATCCATCTAAGCATCCTCATCTCTGCCACACTTAACTTAGTATTATGCTTCTCTTTTAATGGCCAACATTCGG
>NW_021318936.1:130342-154684 GCF_001605985.2 Dendrobium catenatum
CATGTTGGCCTCATTTTTGTATGAGAATACTAAGACAAGTCTAAATCCTAAATCAACCCAGACCCTAGGAGCAATCCTGATTCAAATTAACCCAGGCTTTTGATTAATTGAAATTCAAGTAATTAATTCCATAATCCAGTTCAAATTCAAAAATTCAAACCATAATTTAAGGTTTAAGGGTTCTATCCTGAAAGTCTTTTCCAGTAAATTTTCAAACATTTTAAACCCTAGTCAAATGACCCTCAATTCATGATCTGTCAATTGAATATTGATTAGGAATGTCCCTAGAGTCTATCCTCCAAATTTGAACTCATTATGGGACTTTTAACCCCAAAATTGGATTAAAAACCAAAGGCTATAAGACCTTTAAATATACCACTAGACTTGTCCATAAGTAGAATTTGACCTTGAATCCTTCTTTGAAGCCTCAAATCAATTTTAGACCCTTAATTATGATATTTTGAGAACTAAACTGTATTTTGGTGGATCCACTTTGACCCCCCAGTTGATCAAGGGTCAAAATGATAAAAACACCCTTTAAAGAGATTTTTGGACTTTTGACCAAAAATAAACATGGTTCAATTTCTTTAACCCTTAAAACTTCTTCCTATGAATCCCAAATACCATTTGGGAGCCATTGAACCCCAAAATTAAAATTTTGTTTAACCTGGATGACTAAGTCAACTAGGGTTAGCCATAGTGGCCCCTTAAGGGTCCAAATAGTCAAATTGATCCAAATGAATATTTAAACACATGGGACCACCTCAACTAGACTCAAAATATCATTTCAAACCTTTTGAGCTAAAATCCATTCCTTGGTCAACTTGGTTGACCAAGTTAATCTAGGTTGACCTAATAACCCATTAATGGCCCAAATAGGGATTCTAGAGAGAGAAACTCTTCGCGATTCTTTGAATTTTCTATTTTGCTGGCTTTCCGCGCTACCTGAAGATGGTGGTGCCTGACTGCCGGCAACTTCTTGCCGGCGGTATCATTCATAAGAATGATAGATTCATAACAGATGCTACAGATAAGCTGTCTGTTAGACAAAGTTGCCAGCGGTATCATTCATAAGAATGATAGATTCAGAACAGATGCTACAGATAAACCGTCTGTTAGACCTCATTCTAATCTGATAATACGTGAGGGGGATGGACCTCAGATGCAAAAAGATTCCTCTGTTGAAGGAAAAGGAAAGAGTCTGATGAAGCTTTCCATATCAAAACCTGATTCTCTTGTGAATATAGGTAACGATGTGTCTTCTTCTTCAGAATTGATCCTGAAGGTTAACAAGTTTGTGGGAGTCTAAGAAGATAGCGATCAAAAACATGTGAGAAGGAATTTGACTACCAACTTGAAAATCATGTTGAGATCAATGAGGTTGTTCCAGAAAATAAAGAAGATCCGGTATCCAAAGATAAGTTTGTCTCTGCGTGGAAGAAGACGCAGCATATTAAACTGAATTATAATATGGAAACTACACAGATATATGATGATGGTTTGGCGGTAAAACTAAATCCTGAGCGAGAAGTTGCCAATTCGCAAATCTTGAAGAAGTCTCTTATGATTAAAGTTCTAGGGAATGATATCCCTTTTTCTATTTGTAGCCTGGAACTCCGAAGACGATGGAGTAGATTTGGGAAATTCCATTTAACAACTCTTGGGCTTGATTGGATTCTCTATTCCTTCGACAACATTGAAGCAATGGAGGAAGACCTGAGCGGTGGACCTTGGTATATTGGAAACCATATTATCGGCATGGATAAATAGTCTAATTCTTTCTCCCCAGAATCATTAAAAGGTATTACTGTACCAGTATGGATTCGATTTCCTTTTTTACCTCTGAGTTGTTGGGATGAGGAGAATATCTCTCGAATTGCTTCAAAGATTGGAACACCTTTATTTCTTGATGGAAACTCTTTCAAATGGGGGAAGAGAGAATATGCACGAGTCTGTGTCCGCATCAATCTTGACAACAAGTTGCCTTAGGGAGTATGGATTGAAGGAATTCAAGGGAGACTATTTCAAAAAGTTGAATATGAGAAGATGACTTCTCTGTGTTATCACTATGGAATAGTAGGACATAGCAAGTCTCATTGTCCTGATATACATAACCAGGAACATGTTGTGACTAACAAAGTGAAGGTGGCTGATAACAATGCTGCTGAAGAAGTCCCAAAGCCTCAAAATGATGATGAATATGGACCCTGGATTCATACTAAATTCAAAAATAGAAGATTCAGAAACTTTAAGAAGATTGAAGAAAAGACAGCTCGTATGAAATAGGAATTTAAACCTGTTGTTAGAACTGCTCAGAAAAAGATAGAAATAATGCAGGAGAATCAAGTTGAGAATGTTGAGAATGGAAATTCTAAAAAGCTGCAGGATGTCTCTGAAAACCAATATGAAAGCGGGATGCTGGGAAATACATAGCTGATAAAGGAACGAAAAACTGCTGATATTTGTGTTAATAATAAATTCCAAATCCTGATGGAAGAGCATGAAGAGGGAGAAGTTGTTGAATTTTCTGAAGCAGAAGAACTATACATAATTAAAGACTCTTTTGAAACTATTCCTGTTTCAAAAATAATTCAGCCAAACAGTGCTGAGAGATTACTGGATACAGGAGATCAGATCACAAATTCTTGTAAAAATAAATTGGCAAAGTAAGTGAAATGCTTAGGCCCGGTTGAAGTTACCCATAAGAAGAGAAAAGGGGACAGTAAAGGTGGAAAGAAAGCTGGGTAATCTTCCCCTCCTGGTTATTAATGTCACCATTCATTTTCTGGAATTGTAGGGGGGCAAAAAAATGGGAGGCCACCCTATATCTTAAGGAGATCGTGAGGATAATGGTGGGTTTTTTAATGGTCTAACTGAGACTAAATTGTTTAGTATTGACAGAAGAGATGTTAATCTTCTTATTGGGAGTAATTGGGGGTTTTTTCATCATCCCACTGAAGGAACTTTGGGTGGTATACTGGTTTATGGGATAAAAATGTTGTATCCATTGAAGTCACTGAACATTCTTATCAAGTAGTATTGGGTGTTCTTAACAGCACATCATTGGATACGTGGAATGTGGCAACAGTTTTTGGAGGTAGAGATCTTTACATTAGAAGATCAATGTAAGATTCACTTGAAAAATGTTTGCCTTGTGATGTACCTTCAATTATTAGAGGTGACTTTAATTGCATTCTTTCCTAGGATGATAAAAGGGTAGGCAAGAGGTTCTATTTTTCTAAAGGATCCAAGGAGATGAAGCTTTATATGGCAAATAATGATTTCCATGAAATTGCTTTTGTTGGACCAAGATTCACTTGGTGCAACAACAAAGAAGGTGCAGCCAGAATATGGGAGAGATTAGACAAATACTTGATGAACTCTGTAGCCCTGCAGAGAACTCCTATGGCATTGGTTCGACACTTACCAAGGGTAGCTTCGGACCAAAGTCCTATTTCAAGTAAGGTGTTTGAGCCTCCTAATAAGCAGTCTAAAATCATTAGATTTGAAGACACCTGTAAATCTTATCCTGCAGCTTTGAAAATTATTTTAAAGGCCTGGAGGAAAACAGATTATGGCAATAATGTGGATATACTTCAAAGGAAACTAAGAAGAACTCTAAAGTCTCTATACTTCTGGAACAAGAATAAATGTAGAGAGTTGAATACTTTGAAGGAAGAACTGAAAAAGGAAATACTGGATCTTCAATTGGAAGAATCTTTTATTTCTGGGCTTTCGGTGGAGAAGCTGAAGTTGCTTAGAACTAAAGTTCATGAGCTCAATTTCACGTTGGGGAGACTATCTACATGGTGGAACCAAAGAGCAAAAGCTAGATGGCATGAGGAAGGTGACTCTAATTCAAAATTCTTTCATAATTTTGCTTCTGCTAAGAAAAATGGAAATCTCATTAGACAAATCAAAGATGAAAACAATAATCTTTTGGAGGATTTTGACCACATTGAAGAAGTTTTTTATGTTTTTTTCTTAAAAAAATGTAAGGCTAGAGACTTCATTTTAACGGGCTGGTCAACTATTCCAGAAAATCAGAAAATTTCACAGGTTGAAGTTGATTTGATGAATACAGATTTTACTAAAGATGAGCTTATTAAGGCTATTTTTGAAAAAGGGAACAATAAATCTCCTCGACTGGACGGTATTACTGCATCCTTCTTTAAATTCTATTGGAATATTATGAAAGGAGAGACATGAAACACTATTGACAGTTTTTTCAAAACCTGTAATATGCATGCTGAATGGAGAGATACACTGATTGTCCTTATCCTCAAGATTAAAAATCCCTTATTTCCATCAAATTATAGGCCTATAAGTTTGTGTCAAACTACTTATAAGCTTGTGGAAACTATGATCATGAATAAATTGAAATGTTGCATTGATAGAATTATCTCAGAAGAACAGGTTGCATTCATTCCTGGAAGATCGATGTCGGATCACTGCTTATTAGCTCATGAGGTCTTCAATAAATTCAGGACTTCCAACATAAAATTAAAGGAATGATGGTGGTTAAGCTTGTCGTGGAGTAGGCTTATGATAGTATGTGTTGGGAGACTTTGAATCAAGTCTTACATATGTTTGGTTTCCCTATTAAGATCTCCTCTCTTATTATGGAGTGTGTCAGAGACGTCATATTTTCATTTCTGCTAAATGGGAAAGTGTCCAAGTGGATTAAGGCTGAAAATGGGTTTCGTCAAGGATGTCCTCTCTCTCCTTACTTATTCATTATGTGCTCCCAATTACTCTCAAATGCAATTGAACAAAGGGGGCACGATTTGGGCATTCAAATATCACTAAGAGCTCAAAAAGTTACTCATCTTTTATATGTCGATGATGTCTTGTTTTTTGCATAATCCTCAAAAAAGCTAGCCAAAATTTTAAAGAAAATTGTTGCTAATTTTTGTTCTTGGACGGAATTGAAGGTGAACAACTCTAAATCCCAAATTCTTTTTAGCATTGCTAATAACCGTTCCAACAGGAACCAAGTCAAGAAGATTTTGGGATACAAAGTAATTAAGGAGATGCATTACTTGGGCATTCAAATGGCTTTGAAAAGATTGGTGAAATCTGATTTTCAGAATTTGCTGGACAATGTTCTACAAAAGCTGAACTCTTGGGGTAGCAAAAAACTGTCTTTGGCTGGTAAGATCACTCTTGCGAAGTCTTCTCTGTTATCAACTTCAAATTTTTTATCAACTCGCTCGCTGGTTCCAAAGAAAGTTCTTTATGAAGTGGATAAATGTTGCAAAGATTTTATATGGCATAAAAGCAATGGTAAAAGAGGAATGCATTATGTGTCATGGCCAGAACTATGTAAACCGAGAGATGCTAGTGGTCTGAATTTTCATTCAGCAATTTGTAGATCTGGTCCTCTCAAGGCTAGACTTTCTTGGCAGTTCATGCAAGACCTGATTCTCTACTCCATAAAATCATTATTGCCAAATACGATAATAATATATTTGATGCTGATAACAAACAAGGAGCTTCTATGGCTTGGAAAATTCTAAAAGAGGGTGGAAAATTTTTAAAATCTCTGCTGAAATGGAAAGTGGTGAATGGGAGAAAGATTAATGTTGTTAAAGACATTTGGATTCTTGATAAATGTTTGGGAGCTTGGCCAACATTTGTGGACTGCACGGGACTGGAAGAGGTAATGCTGGATCAATTCATCTCTTTGAATGGATGCTGGAATGTGGAAGAACTTCATCAGTTCTTTCATGAGGAACTTATATCTTGCATATTACAAATTCCAATAATTCACACTGCTAATGAAGATTATATGGATGAAATTCAGCAACATACTGGTAAGACTATTACTGCTATGTCATATGAAAAGTCATTAAAATGTGAAAAGGGAGAGGGAGATTTTGGTTTTTCATCCTGGACTAGGAAGGTGAAGCTAACCCCTCAGGTGGAACTGTTTTGGTGGAGGATGAGCAAGTTTGCTATCCCAACAAATGAGTTTCTTACTTATAGGAAACTTATCAACCACAATTTATGTGTAAGGGGATGTCAACAAGTTGAGAACCTTGAGCATATCATTTTCCTTTGTAAGTATTTGATAGAAATTCTATTAAAACTGCAAGGATGGGGATTTAATATCCCTGTTTTTCATTCGCTGGAGGAATGCTTGACAGAACTCAAGAGAATTTATGCAACATCTTCTAACACAGTCAAGGTGTATTGTACTTCAGTTTATGAATATTGGAAAGACAGAAACAGGAAATTACATGGCAAAACTACTCTACCCAGCACAATGATTGTAGCAAATGTGTTATCTATTGTAATGATTCATGCTAATCCAATCCTAGATAGCTGGGGTGCTAATCTCCTTAGGGAGTTTCAAAATGTTTGGCACCCTCCACCGCTAGATTGGATCAAAATAAACATTGATGCTTCTCTCTTAATCTCTAATAGTGCTGGAATTGGTGGAGCTTTTAGAGATCACAAAGGAAGATTATTACAAGCTTTTGGGGAAAGAAGAGTACACTGGGATGTGGCATAACTTGAAAAGGAGGCTATACTGTTGATAAGGAAGTATATACAAAGATGGATGCTGGATAGCTAAGGTATAATAATAGAAGGTGATAACTACAACATCATCAAGTTCATTCAAAATTCTTTGAATAAAAAGATGTGGCAATATAGCAATTGGGAGGATACAGATTTTCTTTTCTTGACCGACTTCAATAAGGTAATTTTTCACCATGTTCATAGATATTGTAACAAGGTAACCGATCTTTGTGCTACTTTAGCTTAAGAGAATAATTTTTGCTTTTTTTTGTTTTTTTTTTTTTTTTAAACCATGCAAAAGCAATGCAATTAAAGGAAAGAAGGGAACAAACCTAGATACAAACTAAATTGGTAACATCTCATCCTTGATCAAATTAATCAAAGGAGTCGAAATGTTACCTAAAGAAAAAACATCAAAAGTAAAGTTACCTTCCAAAGCTAAAGTAGCACAAAAATCCGCTACTTTGTTACAATCCCTATTCACATGATGGAAAATGATTTTATTGAAGTCATTAAGGAAGTAAAGTTCTTTGGCCAGCCCAATATCCAAGTGCCAATCAACTTTCTTCAAAGAATCTTGTAAGAATAATTTTTGTTTCGAGGACTTTTCGTTTGCAAGCATACCTTCTTCCTTATCTAGTTTAGTGAAGAGGGAATGTGAGCCTTTCCTTTAGTTTGTTCCTAGTTTTCGGTTTTTTACTTTTATAATGCATTTTGTAGTTATATAAAAAAAGGCCCAAATAGGGAATTTTTATTCTGGTCGTACAAGGTATCGAGTGGTACTGCGATCAGTACCGAGCACCCAGTGATGTGATGCTTTTTATTAGTCTATGGACACATTTGGTATCCAGACGTAATAATCACTCCCAAATAGGTGACTTTGACTCCTGAAACTACCTAAGTTGACTTTGACTCCTGAAACTACCTTCACCAGACCCCATTTATCATTTCAAATTTGTTTAACCTTGACCCAAGTCTTGAGTCAACCTAGTTGACCAAGTCAACGTAGGTTGACCCACTCAACCCTTAAGCTTATTTACACCCAATCATACTCCAGATCAATTCCAAATCCTCTTATGCTCACCTGATCACTTCTCGTAGTGATTTAGGCTTTGATTGGAGCTTTGACCTAGCCAATAGTTGACCTAATTAAAAGAGTCTATGATTGGTCAAAGTTGACCTAGATGACTCAGTTCAATGCACTCAATTAAATCAATCCATTTTAAACCTTATTAAATCCTCAAATGCGAATCCATGGCTCAAATGTCTCTAAACCCACCATGAGTCAAATCATGATGGATTTGGCCAAGTCAACTAGACATAGCTTGGTCAAATGCCCACATGTGTGTGTTTATTCACTTAAACTCTAAGTGAATTACTTCTAATCCATTCCAACTCACTCCACCATCTTTTTAAGTTCCTCTCACAAACCAGTCAATAAATGATTAAAAAAATAGATAAAAAGCTTTGAAAGACTAAACTACCCTCTATCTCATCATGAATTTGTATGGGCTTTAATTACCACTTGCTCTCCCCATACATCTTGATAGCCTTATGGATATTTGGCATTAATCTAAGAATTCCCTACTCAATCCTATCCATCTAAACCTAAGGGATAAGGGATAACTACATAACTCTTCCCAAGAGTCATGATGGCTTTTCATTTTCCAGAAACCTCCGTATCTAGTAGTCTCTAGCCCATTTGAATGGTGATTTAATCTATACAATTATAAGAAAGCCTTTTCCATGCTTTTCCCCATCTCTTCCAAACCTCCAAACCATATTTTGGTGAAGACAGAGAGAGAGTAAAAGAGAGAGAAAGAATACTTGATGTAATAAATTCTAATCCAGCTGTTCACAGCTCTTGAATCCTTCAATAAGTTGTAGATGACTTCCCCAGCTTTCCAGAAATCCCAAGAACATCAAAATCTGACGTTTGGATTGTAAGTTATCCCTATTTTAAATTATATGATTAAATCTTGATTTCTCCCAAATCTCAATGCATGGAGCCTTTAAACTCCATGGGTTGAACTATTATGGTACCTAGATCCTACGTTTTATATTTCATCAAATTTGAACGGTTGGATCGAATGTTATGAGCATTTGAAGATTCTGTTAAAAAATGAACTGAAAAATTTGGGTTAATCTGGGCCGTTCGTTCGTTTTATCTAGGCCGATCGGACATCTCTTATCTGCATGCCTTTTCTAGGGTTCGAACCCTGGTTCTTCAGCATGAATGCATGGAGATGTAGCCAAATCCTAGCCGTTAATCTAATTTTTTGAATCAAATTGATTTAAAAAAATAAATTTAAATGCTCTCACCTTCAAAAATTCACCAAAAATTCATTTCTTGTATAAATTTGATGTTCTTGGGCTCATTGGAACTGTGTAAAATTTAGATTTACTTTTAAATTTATTTTAACTAATTTAGATCAATTTATATAGAGTTATTTTGATTTTAAAGATATTTTGATTTTAATAAAAATTAAAATTCTTTGATAATTCTTAATCTGGTGATCTAGTTGATTTCAAATTTGTATATGCTAAACTATGGTGTGATTCACACATTCCATAAAAAATGCAGCTTTGATTATAGGCAGGATTTTGGTGAATTAAAATTTCAAAGTTTTTTTTTTTAGATTTTGACATAAATATTGAAAACTTATAACTCATACACCCCTTCGAATTAGGATTGAATTTTTCTTTCGTATGTGTAATTTAGTGTCAGGGTTAGGTGAACAAAATTTCAAACCCAATTGAATACTAATGACACCTAGGAAAAATAATTAAGGATAAGGTCTATCTAACTTAAAAAAATTCTAAGAAATTATACACACATCCAATAGTGGTGAAACTTTAGAACACTAATCTTAGTGACATTTTACACCTTAGGTCTAAATTTCAGGTTATTAAGTCAAAAAACTAAGCAAATCAAAATTATGCCCTTTTAGGAACCTAGAAACTATAAATAGTCATAATAAATCAAAATTAAATAAAAAAATAATTAATATATCAAACTGAGCAGAATCTAATCCTATATTTAGGAAAAAAACCATCATTACTAGACCTTTAATTTAACTTTAATTTAAGTTTTAGTGAAAAATAATATTTAAATAAACAAAATAATTAAAAATTATTAAAAATATCAAATAAATTCTAAATACTTGAAAACACTTCCATGGATCATCTCCGACCTTTGAGAGTGGTTTCATACAGTTTAGGATGAGTTTGGATTAAAGCAATCAAAACCTTTCTAATTAAATAATTAAAAAATCAATTAATTAACCAAAATTTTAAAAAATCATAACTAATTATAAAATTTTTTAAATTGAGTAAACTCAAAAGCATGGAACTCCATGTAAGGTTAAATATTTATTAAAAAATCCAAATCATCAAAAATCACTTAAAATCAAAAAGTCTACTTTTTAGTCAACTTTAGTTCAAATTTTAACTTAAATTTCAAAAATTCATAACAAAATGTAGAAAAATCTAATTTCATCAAACTTATAGTCTAATTACTCATACTAAAGTCTATTATTTATGAAAAATGTTAAATTTCTAGAATTTAATTTTAATGAAAAAGTCAAATTTTGGCCTCTTTAATTAATGCATTTAAATAATTCAAAGAGTTCCAAAAAATAAAAATAAAAAATCATTTAGAAATCCAAAAAAACCTTAATCCAACATTTAAACTAACATCTAATCATTTTAATTAAAATTTATCAACCTTTAAACTTTTAATCAATTAAGCTTACAAAAATATTCTAGAATAAATCTTAACATATTAATATTTAAGCTCTAACCAAATTTACCTTTCAACATTCAAAAAATTCAAATATTAGACAACTTGAACCAATTATATGATATAGGATATATCCAAGCCACACGGCCTTCCTCATATACTTTAGATGGTTTGCTAGGGCACCACTTGTAGATCTAGGCTAGAGAGGTATTTACTTTTCTGCTATATGATAGATTTTTTGAGCTTTCACTACATGCTGGTTATTAGAATTAGATGATAGCTGTGATTGTTTATTTAATTTATGCACTCTATGATATAATTAATTGTGTGTTAGATTTACCCTTAGGTTAGGGTCGATTTAAATGCTAACATAATCTTACGCAGGTGGTCATGCTCATACAGGATATTGAAATAAAAGGGGGCTTAAAATTAAGTTTTAAATTGACGATGTTTTATATAGGGCTTCAAAAATGCTAAGTCCCCCTTCCTAAATTTAAAGAGCATGATAAAGTGTGGCTGGTTTGAGCATTTTAAATTTCATTATATTTACTGCTTGGGATGATTTCATATTAATTACATAAAGTATAACCCTGTAGGTTCTGTGAGTTTAGATTTTTTTATTTTATGTAAATCTAATTTAATTCAAGCATTGAATTGTAAATTATCAAATAATAATTGAAATGGGATATGAATCCAATCTGAAACTCTAAGAGAAGTGTGACATCCCTTAGGGGAGAGTTTATCTTCATTTGAAGATTTAGATTATGATACTTTTGAATATTCAAAGAAAAAAGATAACACCCCTTTTAAGAGGAATTTTCTTTTCATTTGGTATCTGGACCCGACAAATCCAAGGAGCTCACAGAAGGATGAAGAAGTGAAGAATATCATTCTCAAAGTTACTTGAGTTTTCGAAGAAGAATTCGGATTGTTGTCAGTGATACCCGCACACTTTACTTTTTTTACAGACTAGGAGTTATAATAATTAAGTGGCACTTGCCATATAGACTTTTAATTTAAATTAAAATTTAATAGATTTGATTAATGATTAATGTATTGATTGAGATATAGGGTTGCATGCTTTTAGTATTGTTTTGGTGATTTTGCATGTCGATCTTTGATTTAGCTTGGATTCCGATCAGAGGCTCATGATGTTATTATAAAAATTCTTCTATTTAAACAAATTTAAAATTTTAAGCTCACATAGAAATTCAAATGCTTTTAAGAAGTAAGTTTGGGACCGCCTAGCATATTATTGCATCTTCTTTTCTTTGTTAGATACCTCCCAGCCTGCGGGTTTTATTAGATCACTTGGCTTATGAGGGTACAAATTTGTCAAGAGCAATCTGTATAATCTCTATGATAAAACCTATTTTTAAGCCTTTTTAAAATTGTCTCACCCTAATTTTAAACATTTATTGAGTCAACTAACATTCATTGCATTAAAAACTAATTTAGAAGTGTCTAAAACTTTAATTATATTTACTTTAGCATTTTTACCCCACATAAGTTAAGGGGCCAAATAAGGACCTTCTCTAGATATTGGCTCTGCTTTCCTCAAACTAACTTAATCAAATGTCTCTATCACTCTTACATAAAAAGATTGGATTTATGGTTTTAAAGCACATAGGTGGTTAGATGGCTCCCTAATCTAGTCCGGGATAAGTCCAGATTCGCATTGCATTAGCTAGGTTCGGGTTACTGATCTTCAATGCCCAATTTAGACTTAGGTTCTAAGGAAGGCTCAAGCTATAAGACATCAACCTTTGGGAATTGAATTCCAACTTTTTAATAAAACTGACGATTTAACTTAAATCTCTCTCAATTCAAATCTAAGCCCAACACTTAGGATATGGAGGGGTGCTTCTGAAACATTTCAGAACCTCAAAGCACCTCGTACTTTTTCTCCTTTGACTTCCAAAATAATTGCTCAAACTTGATCAAATCCCTATTGAAATTTTGAATTCACCTCTTTGATATCACTCTTAGAAAATCTCTAAACAATAATTTCTGTCATTATTATAGTCGAGAGTATTTGTAGGAGACCCTGGTTTCCTATGATGTAATTAAGTATAAGGGCATGCATTCGTAGGAGATTTAGAACCCAAATTAACTTTTCAAAAATTAAAATTTTTTAAAACTCAATTAATCTTCTTTGGGAAAATAAACAACGATTATTATCGTCATATTCAAATAATTGATAACAGGCGATATTTTCCTCCCTTTGGAGGATATATTCCTTTGTTACCATACTTCTGAATATGAAATTAATGATCTTCTATCTAGACTATATAATTAAATGCTTGATAGAATGTCATATTAACCCTTCGGGGTTATATGCCTTCTTTAAATTTAACTATTACAACCTATATAAAATTGCACCCATTAAGGAATGATATCTTTGCCTCTTTGGGTTATATATTGTTTGTGATGTTCGATGTTAATACTGAAACCCTAAATTAATATTCCCAAAGAAAATTAATCTTTACAAAAAAACTCTCCACAACAAACAAAAATGGCATGCTCAGTGAAATTAAATTTCTCTCTCCATTATTAATAACGACTTTTTTTTTTTGCATCGGTACTTTTGACTACTCATTTTTTGTTGGTCCCTCTACCCATTTCTCCCTTGGGTGAGTGTTGCTAACATCAAAAAGAAAAGAATAGAGAAATGAGCGAGGAAACCTCTATCAAAGTCAGCTTTAATATTTTGCCTCTAAATTAATTGGTAAAGCAAAAGAATTAAGATAAATCCTTTAAAATCTTTCTATAAATGTTATAAACATGTATATTCAAACAAATCTCAAGTATGCTATGTTTCACAATCTACGGAAGACCCATTGGTCTCAGAATTAAACTTCAAATTTCTTTAGCAAAATATGGGCTTTGACATTTCACCACCAAGTCAATTGGCGAGATGAAAGAGTCGAGCCCAATTTTCTCAATTTTCTTATCAATTTTGTAAACCTTTATGTTGAGTGACACTCAACAAGCTAAGTTTTAAAACTCCAAGAAAATACATCAATTTCAAATTCGAATCCAGATTTCTTATCAAAATGATCAATGTCAATATCGGATATCAATCATTGCCATGTGTCACCCTGCAATATTTCCTTGTAGCTCAGTACACACAATAATGATCCAAACTTCTCAAAATCATTTGTGATTTCTCAAATTCATTTCAAAAGTTCTAATTCAAACTCTCGTTCCAAGTCCTCTAACAAATCAAGTCTTTGACATTTTTTCCCCTAAGTCACTTGGCAAGGCGAAATAGTCAAGCCAAATATTTTAAGATCCTCGTGTAGGTTTTGTAAGCCTACGTATTTTAGCAAAGTACAATATGCTGAGTTTCAAAACTTACAAAAGATCCTTGAATTTTGATTTCAATATTCAATTTTCTTTAGCCAAATTCAAGCTTTGACATTTTCTCCCCTAAGTTAATTAGTGAAGCAAAAGAGGCAAGCCAAACTCTTAAGATTCCCAATAATTTTGCAAACCTACATATTTGAGTGAAACTCAATATGTTGAGTTTCAAAATTTGAAAAAGATTCGTTCAAATTCAATCTATAATTCAAGTGCAAGTCTAACTTAAATCTCGAGTTCAATCTATGCTTTGTCATTTTACCCCGAGTTGACTAGTGAAATGAAAGAGTCAAGCAAATTTCTTTGAATTTTCTCAGAATTTTTGTAAACCCTCATATTGAGCGTAAACTCAACATGTTGAGTTTAAAAAAATTTAGAAAATTCTGCCAATTTTCAAACATTTAAATTTGTTCTCAGAATCACTCAAATCAATATTGATTTCAAAATTCGAAACCCCTATCAAATCTAGCATTTTTAATATTATATGCCTACCACCCATAGCACAAATATGAGTGTATTGAATGGAATATTTAAGTTTATAGGGTGGTATGGGTGATAAAAATGAAATATATGAGTGATATATTTGATATTAAAATTTTATATGAGTGGTAAGAATGTAATATTAAACATTTAGGTGATAGACATATAAATAGCATGAAATAAAATGATATATATGTAAATCCCTCTCATTTTAAATAAATGTTAACTGAAATTAAATAGACATCCCCAAAACTTATAATGATTATTTTTTTAACTATAGAATGAGACCTCATTTAATTTGTCATTCCAAACTTACAAAAATAAAATTATTTGTAAAAAAAAAAACCCTAAAACATATTCATCATATGACATGATTGGGCTCCCAAGCAATCATAAAAGTCTTTCTTACTGTTTTCAAAATGGGTCTTTGATTGTCATTACATACCTTTCGAAATAGTTCAACTATCATAATTTAAATTTAATATTCCTATGCTTTGCATCATTCTTCTCCACCCAAACGAAGCATGGTACAAAAATAGGAAAAAGTAATATTCTCAAATGTCCTCTTGATATCAAATCATTAAAGCTCTTCATGTTATGAACAGCAAAGTATCACTGTGGTTTGGGAGCTTTAGCTGAAATAATGCAGCAATTCCAAATCTGTTCAAATATCAAAACTATTAATGAATAGGTGGGCCACTGCTCCTATAATTATGAGTCAGTGAATGGTTAATTTTGAATTAATTTTCTCCCAAAAAAATCTAAAAAACATGTGTGACTTGCCTTAATAATAATAATAATAAGGATAATGATGATGACCTGTGATGATGATGATGATGATGCTGAAGTTAGAAGGTAATTAAGTCATACTAGAGAGTTTGTAAAAGACTTAGATTTTAATTTCTAGTTTTTTTTTTCCTATCATTTTATTGATGAAAGGAATTAGAGTTTGCTTTTGTTGCATATTAGAATATTTACCTTAATATAGTGAGATTTTTAATATCGTTGTTTTATATAAATATTAAAGAAAAAAGTTTAAAAAAAATTTAGAGTTTTTATGTAGAAAAAAAAGAAAAGAAAGAATTTATAGTACTTAATCTAGTTGAAATGATCTATTACATAAGTAAAAATTACAAAGGATTGCTTTTCTATTTAATTGGATAAGATGAGATTATAAATTCAGGAAAAATAGCTTAGTCTTTTTTGTTTATTGTAGAGATTGCTAGAGAAGTAATTGAGGGTGATGATGACGATGAAAAAATGACAATCATATGATAAAAAGTTGGATGATGAAAGATAGATGGTAAGGGATAGTTCGGTTAAGAGATGATAAATGTGAAACTATAATCTTGCAATGATAGTCAAGTGGTATTAGCTATTGATAAATGATTGTGGCTATTAGCGTCAATCGTCAGATAAGGTTTCAAAGATTTTTAAAATTCTGAACCCTTTCCAAATTTAGTTGAATGTTCTCCGCTTATGAGAAATGAGGGTTAATTTAGAATTTTTTAGAAAAATATTATGATAAATTTAGCTAAAATATTGAAACACTCTATCGAACGATCCACACTAACTTCCTTGATCATAGATCACTTGTTTAGCATTTAGGCATCTTAATGATCTAATGACTTTAGAATCTTAAGATTTTTAGATTCCTCTTGTGAAGATGCTTGTTTGACTATAAGCATGCAAGATTAAAATCTATTTACTGCTTCAAGTAATCTAATAAAAATTTTCAACAACTATTTCAAGTGCTTTATTTGATTTTAAGTTCATTTGTTCCTTTATCAAAATATTTTTTTGTGTCATTAAACTCATTTCATTGAAGCATTCATTTCACCTAAAATTTGATAATAACTTCAAAGATTTTAGGAGTTTTTATGCATATAATTAAATATTTACTTATTTAGATATTAAATATCTAAATGTTTATATTTATAATTTATTTTAAATCATTAATACTAAAGTTTTTAAATAAAAAAATTACATTTCTCAACCGCATTGCAATAAAAGATGTCGCTCGCGGCAAAGTAGTCGCAATAAAGAATCCCACCTTCCCTCCGCTCTCCACGTCACTCTCCGTCACTCTCCGTCCTACGTGGCGAATCTACATCCCCGAACTCCTATATATCTGTAACCTTCCGCCACACAAACCCTCGCCGTCTCGCCATGGGAAGAGACGAAAACCACCAGTGTCGGCAGTGCAATGACGCGCTCGGTAACGACAGAAACGACTTGATCGACGGCGAAGATACGATCTCGCTTTCAGATATCGCGAAGATTCCTTTGATTCTCGATGAGGAAGAAGAGTTGATCGGTATCGAGGAGGATGCGGTCACTGAGGTAATGCGATGGCTGGAGCGGGAGATCAGCTCTCCTCCGCCGGTCCATTCGGTCATCAGCCATAACCACGAGAGCTGCGGGCCGTCGATATCCGACTCCTCATCGACCGTGATGGCGAACGTCGACACTAGCGGGGGCGGCGGCTGCTTGTCGTTCTTCTTTGGAGTGCCGTCGGGTCCGTAAAATAATATTTTATTATTATCCGAACCTATCTCTGCGTTCGGTCACCTGACCCAATAATTTGCCCTTTTTTAGACTGACTTTGAATTCATGGACGAGGGGTCCTATTTTCTTTACCTTTTCGCTTTTTTTATTTGTCGATATTTCTTTTTTGTCTTTATTTTTTTTTTCCATTAACAGACTGACCTCCGTTCTGTGTTCTTAGACATTTTCATGCTAAGAGGGTTATCCTTTAGAAAAATGAAAGCTACATTAATTAATTCTTTATTCATATATTGATATTTTCGATGCTTCATCAAAAAATAGTCTTGATCTGCACAAATTTTGAGAGATATTTGAATTTAAAATTTTCAAAATTAAATTCAGGAGTATTTTAACTCCTATTTAAATAAATTTATAATCAAATGAAACTTCTCAACGAGATGAACCAAACAACACCAAATTGATTCAATCTTAGTTCAAATGAGCCTAATTCAAAGGCTTCAAGCATATTTGAAAGCTTTTTAACATTAATTAGGTAACCACATGATATCCAAATGCATCAAGTTAATCTCATATCTCATTATAAGTAGAACATGTAGATACTCTCATGTAGTCCTCAGATCTTAATGCACAAAAGAAACAATTTAAGCAGTTTGCATTTAATTGCGTTAGATCCCTATCCTCATTGCTCCATTCACTAAAAGATACTTGAGTTTCATGTCATTCATAAGTTTAAAGGAGCAGTATAACTTTCTTGAACCAGCATCCACATACGATAGTCTATAGACTATAAAAATGTAGACATTCTAATTTTCTAGAAATCAAACGGAATGTTGTCAAACGGGGGTGGACTAGTTATAGAATAACTCTTCGTAGTATTACGATTACCAAAATGCGCAATAATCAATTTTTTAAGGTTTTCTAAAAAACTTTTTGAAACCCCGCTCTAATACCAATTGAAAGTATAAGATGCGCTAAAGGGGGAGGGGTGAATTGGAAATTTTTGTAATAAAATAATAATTTTAAACATGAGTTCTAATTTTTTTTGTTTTTAAATTTTAAACAAGAAAATTAACTTGATGCAGAAGCGAATGATTAAAACACGATTGCAATAATAGGCAGTTAAATTTTAACTTACATAACAAAGAACTATAATAAGATTTTCACTAAGCAGTTATAACGAATATAAAATGCAAAGCATAAGTAAAGTGTAGTAAACAAAAAAATCATACCAGAAGGTTTATAATTGTTCGGTCACTTAGGTTCACTCTCTAGATTCTTCCACTCGGAGAATTTCACTACTCAAAGTAATTCTCCTTTTGCCCCCACAGCAAGGCGGAGAAGTATTTACAAACCCTCACTTTCATCGTTCTCGATGTGGTGGAGTACACCGAACACTTTGTTACAAATCTATTTTTGGATTATGATTTTGATGATAGCAAACAAATCTTTCCTTTTTCTCTATTGACTTTTCAGGACCCAAAGATCGGACAAAAATCAGAATCAGCTCAAGATGGGGTAGATTAAAGTTGAGTCAGTCTGTATTTTGCTTTTTCTCTTCTTGATTCAATTTATAATGTTCAAAAAGACTGATGCTAAGTAACCCTACACAAACACACTTGAGAGACTTAGAATTTCTGTTTTTACTAAAATCGGCCAGGACGATATTTATATCGTCCTGGACGATCGGGCTTAAAACAGAAAATCTAATCAAGTGTTCTTAATTAAGGCAACCGTCATTAGCAAATCGGCCTCGATGATACCTGTATCGGCTAGGACGATAAGATCAAAACAGAAAGAAATTGTCGCCATAAACAATTATGGTATTCTATATTTTTGGCAATCGGCCAGGACGATCTTAGATCGGCCTGGACAATTTTCACAATTATGCCTTAATTAATCAGACAAATCAAGAAAGTAATTAAGGATGATTGATATGATCACATCGTCTTGGACGATCGCAGGATCGGCCAGGACGATCTATTCAAAAACCTTAGTTACTTCTGGACGATCGGACAGTTTGAATTCAGGGCGATGCTCTGGACGATTTTCCTCTGGTTAGAACTGATCGGCCTAGATGATCGTGAGATCGTCTTGGACGATCAAGCCAATTTTAAATCGTCTAGTTTGCATTCAGGGCGATGCTCTGGCCGATCTCATGGGATTTGTACTGATCGACCAGAATGATGTCCATATCGTCCTAGATGATATAGTCGATAACTTACAAATTAATGAGTTTCTTTGAAGCTTCTCTATTTAAGAGCTCTTGTTCAACATTTTTGACAATCTTTTTGCTGGGTCTGCTCTTGACCCTAAGAAGACCTTGAGGAGAGAGAGAGAGAGAGAGAGAGAGAAGAGAGAGAAGAGAGAGGATATTTGAGGGGATTCACAAGGGTTTCTTCAAGGATCGCTCTGCTTCTTCTTCGTTTAGAGTTTCTCGTCCGTGGAAGGGTCGGTAGAGGTAAGGATTCAGCAACTGATAGTGGTTCTCTGCCAGCTTCAGGAGGAAGCAAAAGGAGATAGGTTCTCTGTTTTGCCGGGGTGGCAAAAAGAGGTTCTTTGTAAATGCTTCTCCGCCTAGCTGTGGGAGCTAAAGGAGAGTCACGATTGTAGTGGAATACTCGGAGGGCGCCTCCGGGGAGTGGACGTAGGTCGAGTTGACCGAACTACTATAAATTTCTGTGTTCTTGTTTATTGCTTCCGCACTTTAATTTATGTACTTATTTTTCTTGTGGTGAGATTTTGGTTTATGTGATTTTACTTCTTTGTGAAAAGAATTTTTAAAATACCAATTCACCCCCCCCTCTTGGTTAGCTTGGGCCAGTTCTATTGGGCTTAACATCCCTAACGAACTCTCACACTTTGTTACCCTCCCGCTAATGACAGTAAATCTTCTCATTTTTCTCCCTCTTAGAGAAGGCATAATACCTTAGATGTAAAACCCCTCAGATTTTCAATTTTTTTGAGTGCTGTTAGTCCGTACGAACTGACTTTAGAGCGGGACGAATTGAAGAAAATTGTGAAAAATCTGTATGGTTTGTCCGTACGAACCTGGATTCATCTGGGACAAAATTTGTCCAGAGAGCAAGTCGTCCAGGAACGAATACACTTCGTCTGGACGAGATTTCTCTAGAGGGAAAATCATCCCAGGACGAATAGGATTAGTCCAGGATGATCCTGTTTGATAAGTATTGGATTGAGATCTTTTTGTGAAGAGAGAGAAAGCTGGAGAGAGAAAGAGAAGGAAAGAGAAGAGGAAGGCTTGATTTCGGAGGCCGCGAAGCACTTTTCGTCCGTCGTCGTTGTTAGAAGAATTATTTATCTCGTAGTAAGGAATTCGAATCCTATTTCTGATTTCAAAGATTTTGTGTTTTGGTATTTTTTTGCTCCGTTTTTCATTTTCGTTACCGAAAGACGTGCATATCTTTGTATTGACAAAATTTTTACCGTGTAACTTTTGGTATGTTATAGAAATGATGATTTTACACGATTTAATTATTTTCTGGAAAGTTTTCACCGGGTATTTTGAATTCTGTGGGATTTTATTGAATAGAAAATTATCCGGATATTAAAAAATATTGATTCATTACAAGTAAAGTTTTGAAACGTTGTTTTACGCGATTTCTAGTAATTTGGTAATTTTTTGGATCTGTGCATTTTACAACGACTTCTGTCAACTATACGATATTTTAAGGGGTTTTCTAAATTGAGCCAAATTATGTTCATTGGTTGCAATGCGTTGATGATAATGATGAATGTGGTTATATGATTGAAATTATTATGATATTATTGTGATACTACTGTGTGTGTGAAAGACAAGTAAGAACTAGTTGAACCGTTGGTTGGAGACTGATTGACCTGTACAGGATGGTGGTCCGATGGGCTTTCCTTTAAATACGGTTTGGTGTTATCCTCTACTGATCACGTGATTACTGAAGGGAGTTATAAGGAGATGATTACTATGCCGACGGGCAAAGAGTGACGACTATTTTTACTGAGCCAACAGATATAAGATATAAGATACAGGATATATGATACAAGACTGAAAAACACCATAATAGCCAGGGCTTTTACTTGTTGAGTATGTTGTGAGTATGATTATTGATTACTGAAATACATGTGTTTAATCATTGTTCTTATCATTATTGTACAGATTTATCGTTAATTTACGACTTTACTATTAATGCAAGATTTTACTCTTATAGCATTACTGTTCATGTCACTAAATTTTTACTGATACTGATACAGACATTGATACTACTGATTCACTTTATTGACATTATACAAGTGATATACTATGTAAGTGACATATGATTCACTGAACACTTGATATAGATTACTGGATTGCATGTGATTCACTGAGCACGTGATATTGGATAATTGAATTACAAGTGTACATTTTGATATGATTCTACGGCATTGATTGATTTCGACTGTTTCAAATAATGTTATGATTTTATTTCATTGATTTGATTTCAATAGTTCGTGATAGTATTGATTTGACGTTTTATACTGACTGATATTATTGAACCAATGATTTATCTTTATACGACTGATATTTGATATTATTGAAACGATGATTTATTGATTGATTTGATTGATACTAGCGATACGAAGATTTCTTTAATGATTTAACTGTCTATGGAATTGACTGATGTTATAGATAGTGACGACTACTATAGAGATTTGACATACGTACTGATTCATTGAGCTTTACAGACTTTTATAATATTTATTGATTCTTCTATTACCGATTGAGGATTTTACTATTTCTGTATTGATATTGTTTACGCATTGACTACCATTTCTATACTGATTACTGTTTATGCATTGATTTCTATTTATGCATTGACTCAATGACCATGTGTAAGTGACTGCTATGATATGACTGATTGATATGCATATTATTTCAGTACCGTGCTTTGATTTCAGTTGTAGATTTTGGAGACCTGTTGGGCTTTTTGAAGCTCATTATATGTGATTAATATTTTCAGATCAAGGCAAGGAGCAGGAGATTGAGGTTGATCAGGTATCTTCAGATTTTTGTCCTTTTGTTATAGTGATTTTTTTCGTACTCAGGACATGATAGATTACTTATGATTGATGTGTAAATCCTGAGTATTGTAAATGTATTTTTGGGAATATGAATGAAAATATTTACATGATGTTTCGAATTATAGATTTTGTTAGACTGTTTAATACTAATTGATGACTATAGATTGCTCTAGTAGAAGATTGACTTAAAGGATCGGCTGAATAATTCTTCTAAGTTAGATCTTGGGGCGTCATATTAGAGGACATGAACCTTGAAGGATCTCCCCCTTAGAAAGCTTCCCATAAGATCTTCTCGGGCCATAAGAGGAGCAAGCGTGCAGCAGGCTAGAAGCAACCATGTGATCTCCCTCACACTCCTTTTCCCTCATAAACTCAACTTCTCCTTCCTTTCATAAACCCAAAATCTTCTCAAGTAGCTCTCTCTCAAGAATTCCCGTTCTTATCACATTCCTCTCTCATAATTATTTTCAAAAGACAGAAGATTCATATATAAATCAGACTCCAAGAAACACTAAATTTTTAATTTAGCTATTTATACACGTACATTACGATCCAAGATCGTATAGTTCGATCAGTTCAAAATAGCCTTCATCCTGGTACGAAGGAATACGAATAGGTAATTTTTCTAAACAACATCGTCTAGTATGATATGTTATTTTCCTTTTGTTTGTATAGGACAAATGCTGGGATGATGAAAACTCATCTTTGTTCTTCATTTGGTACGATCCACTTCATACAATATGATCTGTTAAAAGCTTAAGGTTGCCTAGTGCAATGTTTACATCATCTAGTATGATTAGTTCAAAAATCAAGGGATCATCCAGTATGTTGTTCTGGACGATGGAAAACCGCCTTGGTTTATCATACAGAATGAACCATATTGTACAGTATGATAACCAATCAGAAATTAATCCTTGATTTAATGACTAATCATGGGGGTTAATTTAAGTAAGTATTCAAATATTTATACTATACAATTTGATTGTACAGTACGATCAGTTCAAAATTTATGATTTAAGAACTTACTTAAATTAATCTGGAGGCTAGGGTTTTTAATTAGAAACACATCGTACATTATGATTTGTTTACAGATAGCCATTGTCACAACAGGTTGTATAGTACGATTTAAAATAGTACAATATGATCAACAGAAAAAAAAATTCTTCTTTTTAAAAATAAATTCTCCCCCTGTGTGTGTGCATTGTTGCTCAGTTTGCATACACTTTATGGCCAGACTCAAGAAAAAAAATAAATAAATGAAATTATATAATTACAGACTTTACATCCTAATCTTCCTAGTTTTGAGTCTTCTTATTATCTTGAGTAATATGCGATCTTCCTGAAATGTTAGTACTCATAGACATGAGCAAAAATCAAAATATTCAATTAATAGTGAGATAATTCAAATCGATATTATTTATTTTCATCAAAATCTTAGGCTAGGGATCATGGACTGCAACACATGGGTTGCTGAATAGCAACTCAACATAACAGTATAACAATATAACATCATATTCCTCTCAATAAATCCCCTCTAAATATAAAAAAACATTTGGAACACTCAACAACAGAAGTCACATAACCATCAACCAAGAATGAGTTGCTGAACAATAACTCAGCAAAAAGATTAATTAGAAAAACTAGCACAAATTAAACAGAAAAATGACTCTCTAACCAAATTTAACTGAACAACAACTCATCAACTATTCTGATAAAAACAACCCCAAAGCAGAAAGCATGCCAAGCCAGAAATGTATGCCAAACTTTTCTAGATTTTCAAAAAAACTGAGATAATATTTGAGATAATAGCAAATCAGCAAGATAACAACAAATCGGACAAACCCTAAACCCAATAATTTCATATAGAATTTCAGAATAACTTTATCAAACAGTAATGTTGACCTCTATATATGGAACATGGTCAATGCAAGTGTTGACCTCATTATTTGAGGTCAATTTCCCCAAAATCGATTCTAGCACCTAGGTATTCGTAACCTAGTGTAGACGTCGCCCCCATAGGATTTCTCTTAGGTGGATACCCATTGACGTAGCGTCGACTAAAACCTACCATTCAATTCGAATCAAAATCAATTCGATCTAGTTTCAATTCAACTCCAAAATGAACTCAAATCAAACCCGATTTATGATTCGTCAATTTCAATCGACTCAATTTAATACAATCTAATTCGTTTTCGATCAAACCGATATATCATTGGGCTCAAATCAATTCACCAATCAAACACCAAATTCTTTCTAATCAAAACTATTTAATTTTAATCAAATTAAAATTATCCCTTTGATCCCTTTTAAATTCAAACTCCGAAATCAAATCGTTAATTAAATAACCTAAACTAAATAATCTTAACATCCTAAACTAATTAAATAAAAGTTTAAAGACCGGTCCAACTTCCTCAGACACAACTTTTCTCCCAATTCGCAAAACTGCTCTCAATCTCCCTCTTACTTCAAATAAAAACACACAGCCCGTCTCCTCTCTGAATTTGCACGAACAGCCATCCCTCAAAAAGTGACTTCCACTGCAGTTCGCACAGCTCCCGAACTCCCCTTCTCTTCCCAATTGGCGAACCACCCAGCAGTTCGCAGAACCGAACCCCTCCCGTGACCTCACATACATGATCTCTCCCCTTTAGTTCACGAACTGCCCCTCTCTA
>NW_021318936.1:154784-199144 GCF_001605985.2 Dendrobium catenatum
TGAAATGTTAGTACATAAGGCAATCGTATAGAAAAGTAAATGTTTGCTATCATCAAAATCATGAACCATAGATCCGCAACAAGTTTCTCTCTCCATCTTTGGATCATATATTATCTTTTCTTGTGTGTACTCCAGGATTAGTACTCCTTAGATTAGGTCCATCCCACTCTTAGTTAGGGTCTTTCCTTAGTTAGGGTTCTTTCCCTTTAGCTAGGGTTCCCATGCTCTACCTCTTTCCAGCCTTACAGGTTATTCTGTCCTTTTTCTATTCCTATCAAATCCTTCACTCTTTCTTGATTTCAATTCTAACTAATCTTACCTATTTCTTTTCTTGGCAGCAGTGCCATGGCTTCTTTTGTACTTTCCATCATTTTTAGTTTTGGTTCGGATGCTCGGGTGACTCTCCCTGAGTCCCTGCTCGCTAGTCCGCCTGTTGGAGGGAACACTTTTGGTTCTTTCACTGACTCGACCTTCGTCACTCTTAGCGGGCCGACCCCGCAGAGGTTGCTATATTCTCTCCTCCTTAGAGGAGAGGACGTGCAGCCATGCATCCTTTTGGATGTCCAGTGGCTCAGTAGATAGCCCTGGCACCTGCTTGTCCCGTTCTCGTACTTGCGCAGCCAGTGCGCTTTGTGGCTAGGAAACCAGTGCCTAGGCCACCTACTATTTCTCTTGTTCGTCCTGCTATTAGGCGTCCAGTGCCTACCCTCCTACTGCACAGGTTGCTCTGGCCCCACAGTGCCGGCAGCTTGCTGCAGTTCCCCTCATTCATCCTGTGGTTAGGCGTCCAGTACCTATCGCTACTGTTGCGCAGGTTGCTTCGGCCCCTCAGTGTCGGCAGCCTGCTGCTGATGTTACACCCGTCGTTCTGGTGGATGTACCTCGGGTTCGGGTTCCCCCTCCCACTTCCACTAAGAAGATGGGTGCCTAGACCGTGGTGCCTTCGCCCTCTTCTGGTTGGGTTACTATTTTTGCTAGGCTCTCTCACCCTGAGACCACAGGGCAGACCCCGACCCCTTCTGTTGTTCCTGTTCCCCCTGCCACTCAGGCAGTGGGTTCAGATGTTCCATCTTCCTCCACCTCTAGCCTTGGCAGAAGGGCCAGGAGGATTCATCTTGTTTCATCTGAGGTAGATAGGAAGCGGATGGCTTATGCGATAGCTCACGACAAGCTAGTTCAGAGAACAGTGGCTCCCAGGTAGCGGAGGCCACGATGAGTTATAGTTGCACCTACCTCATAGGTGATAGTAGCTCTCGAGATAGAGGTGATCCAGAGAGGATGCTTCTCTCCACTGACACACAGTGGGGATGAGGAGGATGTTACACACATTGCAGCGGCTCCTCCTGGTCCCCAGGGATGCTGGTGTTCGAGCCCTCATTCAGAGGATTCAAAACATCGTCCATCTAACGTATGGAAGAGGGCATGTCAGTCGAGAGGGGTTACTCTGACAGATCTCTCAGACTACTTTCTAGTTAAGACGTCATACTGTAAGGTGATAGATGGTAGAGAGGACAGACGCCTCACCAATTGGCAGATGCAGTTCCAGTGGTTAGACCACCGGCAGTCACTCCTACTGTTGGACGATGCCCAAGTTATCGAGGATGGTGACAGCAGTGGGAGCATGCCTGGCCTCAAAATAGATCATCAGTGGTAGCCCCAGTGCAGCCCGTTACCAAGATATAGCCCCACCGTAGGAGGTGGGTTTGGAGACACCGACAGATAGACATCCCTGTCTACCCAATTCATGTAGTTGCGATAGCACCCTTGTCAGAGGCAGAGCAGCCGGATGACACAGTTGTTCAGATGGATGTGGTAGCTCCTTCTGGGTCTGAGGCGGTCCCGATGGCTTGTGATAAGGATATAGTGCCTACTCCAGATGGATCACCAGAGCGGAATGAGATAGAGCTAGCTCCTAGCACTTATAGCATCACCTCTCCTATGAGTCCCTACATAGAGGTACTTCAACGATCCTTCTTACAGGATGACGATACACTAGGAGATGTGTCGGAGGAGGATTTACCAGTGCACCGGGTCTGTGTGATTACCCGTCGAGGTCACTCGGATGAGAAGAGGGAGCCCAAGGACCAGGATGAGCAGGGAGAACCCGAGGTGGGTGGATCTCCCAGGTCAGTGGATACAGATGCTACAGTTATGAACCTCAAGATATAGATGGCAGAGATGGCCAGAGCCATGGCGGCTATGATAGCATAGTTGGCAGCCTTGGGGGCGATTCCCCAAGATGACGGGTGTAGCCATTACTAGTACTTCCAAGGACCAGTCAGTGGTGCCTCCATTTGCACTAGACCCCGTAGGAGTGGACAGTGTCAAAAGAGCAGTCCCAGCACCACCTACAGTGCCTACTTGCACTACTCCAGTCCAGAGTCAGCTAGCTCAGTTGTTAGCAGGTCACCTGCAGGATTTGATAGCTTAGAAGATAGAGTAGACGATTTCCTTCAGGAAGACTGGGGAGTCAGTTAACAGAGGGCATCCATACCAAGTTGAGTATGAGAAAGAACCCTACCCCCTGGATTCATACCTCCTAGGTTCAGAGTTTTTTACAAGTTTGAGAACCCGAGGCAGCATATGGCTCAGTACCGGGCCATATGCAGCAGTATAGGAGGGAGTGAACCTTTGATGTAAAGACTATTTGTCAGCATCTTGGTGGGGGTGGCATTTGCTTGGTAATCCGACCTCCCCAATGACTCAGTCCAGACTTTTACAAAGCTGGAGCAACTGTTCATACAGAGTTTCATCAGTACAGAGCACCCGATCACTGTAGGAGATTTAGTGGTCACCAGATAGCATCCTAGAAAGACTCTCCTAGATTACATCATCATATAGAGGAACCTCAGTTTGTAGTGTGAGCCACAGTAACAGGAGAAGCACACGGTTGTGATTTTGTTGAAGAATGTAGATGATCCTATAGCTCCATATCTGAAGGGTTTCACCATTCGAACCTTTTAGAAGTTTTTGACCAAGGTCACCAGTTTGCAGGGCAGCATACCCGATGCAATCCCTCCTAAGGTTGAGAGTCAGCCTTCGCGCAGACCTCAGCATCAGGAGTTTTCAGGGGCACCTCCGCCTAGGAGAGGAGAGGTACACAGTACATAGGGACCACCAGATAAGGGCAAGAGGCCCTTAGTCAGTAAGCTTCACAACAGCAGCAGTCACATTCTTCTGGTCAGCCAGCAGTACAGCCCAGGACCTCCCATAGTGTTGCAACCCATGACCCCGAGTTTGAGATTTTGATGATGCCAAATAATGAGTGTTTTGGAACAACTTTTCATTGAATATTATTTTATTTTCTATTGTCCTTGAGTACTAACATTTCAGGAAGATCACAAGTGACTCAGGATGAAAGGAAGACTCAAGACCAGGTAGATTAGGAGTATGAGTCAGACATTGTATTTTTCTATTTATTTTATTTTTACTTTATTGAGTCTGGCCACAAAATGCATAAGAGTAAGAGCAACCATGCACACACACAGGGGGAGAGTTTGTTTTTAATTGCAAAATGTAAGAGAATTTCTTCTCTGGAGATCGTCCTGTATGATTTTAATTTGTACCGTACGATCCAAGCTATGTGGATGATTCAATGAATAGATCGTACTGTACGCATATTTTCGTACTGTACGATATGTTCAGATCCAAAACCCTAACCGTAGTTTAGTTTAAGTAAGTGATTTTACGTCGTTCGTACAGTACGAACATGTTCGTACTGTACGATCTATTTTAAATACTTACTTAAATTAATCCGTGGTTAGTGCATGTAATATAGGCCTAATTAAATTTTGAACATTGTACTGTACGAACCCGATCGTACCATACAATGAACAGAGACGAATTATGATCATCCCGGATATCATCCTGGACGATCTCTTGGTTTTTGTCACATCGTACTGTACGATAGTAATCGTACCATACGATGAACAGAGACGACATCTGATCGTCCAGACCATCGTCCTGTACAAATAGTATTTTGTGGATCATACCGTATGATATTATATCGTACAGTACGAATTGTTTTTGAACTGTTTGTACATCTTCATACCAGGATGACATCTGTTTATAACGATCGTACTATACGATGTTGAATCGTACTATACGAACAGTAACGGCTACTTTTGAAATCAGAGGGTTTTGGAGCCGTTTTTAGCTGTCAATCATGTCCTTTTTCAGTAAGAATCAAAGAGGGGGTGAACGTGGTTAGAGAGGGATTCCAAGGGAGACAGCTCTAGAGAAGTTCTTGAGGGTTGAGAGTGGAAGGAGGAGGTGAGCGTTGTGAGGGAGAAGAAGTGTGAGGGAGATCACACGGTTGCTCCGAGCTTGCTGCATCTTTCTCCTCCTGTGGCCCTAGAAGGATTTGAGGGAGGATCTCCAAGGGAAAGGCTCATCTACATCCATTACCTCAAGGTTCTCTGCCTTCTCCAGGAGGAAGAAAAATGAGAAGGTTCTCTGCCATCGCTAGGAGGGCGAAAACAGAGTTTGGCACTCCGCCACGCCGGGTTGGTGAAAGGGAGGTTTGTAAAGGCTTCTCCGCCTTGCCGAGGGGGGCAAAAGGAGAACTATTTTGATAGTGAAAATCCCGGAGCGGAGGACTCCGGGGAATGGACGTAGGTCATATTTTGACCGAACCACTATAAAAATTCTTGGTGTGTTTTTTTCTTATCGTCGTTTACTTTTAACTTGCATTTAATTTTCATAACTATTGCATGGTGAAATTTGTGGAAGAAAAATTGCTTAAAATTTTGTTGTAAAATTTCAAAAAGAACAAAAAAATTAGAACTCTTGTTTAGGGTTATTTTTATAAAGAAAAAGATTTTCACAATTCACGCCCCCTTGTCATTTAGTGATTTCACATAGGACTCCAGAGAGTCAGAAGTTCCTATAGGAGAAGCTTAGTAAGGAATATCCCTTTAAAAGGGAGAGTGTGAAGAAGATCTTTAAATTTCATACCAAGAAGAACATCCTTACATTTCCTAGCTACAATAGACTTGAGGAAGAGGGTTAGACTGAGCACCAACTCTATTGTCCTTACCACAGACACATTGGGCATATGTTAGAGGACTGCTTTGTATTCAAGGATAGAGTTGAGAGGTTGATGGTCATTTCCTACTGCTTTTACTTCTACTTCTTCCAGCACTCACTCCTTCTATGTTTTACATGTTCCATATGATGTGAATGATTCTGGTGAAGAGTTTGAGTTTAAGTTTGATGAAGAACCTGTCTTTGTGATTCCAGAGGGTGGATATTACATGGATTTAGAAGATGAATCCGAGAAATCACTCCCAATACTTTTCTTAGAGCCAACACCTATCACCACCACTGAACTAGAGGAATCTCCAGTTGAGGATGACTCAATACAGGAAGTTCATCTTCGTTCAGGGAATGTCCTTCCACCTAGGTTGGCTAAAAATACAAAAGATAAGAATATCATTACCCAGCAGGATGATCCTATCCTTTCCTCCCAGGAGCAATCTGATAGGAAATACTTGAGTTTGCAAGTAACCCTAAGGTAATACTTGAGTTTGCAAGCAATCCTAACCCAAACCAGTATAAATACAACACTAAAACTGCTGTCCATAGCAATAAAACTGCAGGAAATAGGGAAAACAATGAGAAAAACACAAGTAAAAGCTTGTATTTCACTAGAAGCAAAAGCAAAATAACAAAGATACAAGTGTTCTTCGATCCGAGAGGAAGAACGTACTCTCCATAATCTCCGACAATGCCAAGAGCCCAAATGCAAACCCTAGATCTCAAATGAAGATTAAAATTCTAGATAATCCCTCTTTTCCTCCTAACCTCCTAATAAACCATAAAGGATTTTTACAAAATGTCTAAATAGCCCCTCTCATTCAAAATTTCCCTCCCTAAACTCCTCCCTGGCCCCCCACGGGTTCTGCCTATGCCGCTCGGTTCTGATCCTGAGCAGCTCGATTCCGCCTGGAGTACGTGAGGATCGGTCCGGGCTGGACCGGTCCAACCGACCCCTCCTGGGTTGGCTTAACACAATCCAAGGAGAAAGTGAAAGGCCCTCAGCTTGAGGTTGATTACAACATGTTGGTTCATCTAAGGAAGATTCCTTCCCTTCTTAGTGTCTATGATGCTTTGATGATGTCCCCTGACTTGAGAGAGATACTGGTAAAAGCCTTGCTTGAACTAGAGTCCTATCAAGTGTTCTTTGCTTCCGACTCCACTAGTGAGGCATGGCAGTTGTGTGATACGCCATGAATTACCATCTTTAGTTATGATCTCCTTTTAGGGACTACGGAGCACAATCATCCCTTGTATGTCACTGATGAAGTCAATAATTATGAGTTAAATAGGGTCCTCATAGACCAAGGGGCTTCAATAAATATCCTAACACATGAAACTTTGAAGAGCCTCTCTCTAGGTCATTTGAAGCTCACTTATGACAAGAATAGGTTGAAAGGCTTCAATGACCAAGGCCAGCGAGCTATAGGGTCTATTACCCTTCCTTTGAAGTTTGGAAATTTCCTAACTAAGGCAAATTTTCATGTGATTGAGGCTGAAACTTCATACAGGGCTCTCTTAGGAAGGCCTAGGATCTATGAGTATGGAATGGTGTCATCTACCTTTCACCAATATATGAAGTTTATGAGGAATGATGTTGAGTATACCATTCCTGGAGATACCCAGCCTTTCTCCGTGCATGAGGTTTCTATTTACGATGACGCTGAGTACTACGTACCTCAGAGGACTCATAGAGCTCCACCTGCTAAGTCACCAGTGGCACCCTCTAGTGTTGTACAGGGTCCTATGCAGCCACCTGCATAGGGTCCTATACAATCGTCAGTACATGGTCCATCACAGGTTAGTATTGAGCCAGGTGTTTCCACTGCCCATTCTGATAGAGATTCCTCTCAGTTTGCAGTAAAGCATGATGTTTCCCCTAGTAGAGGTAGGGGAGGTAGAGGTAGAGGTAGAGTTTTGATCCATGAGCCACAGAACCACGACACTCAGATTCCTCCTCCTCCACACCATTACCATTCTCCTTTGACTATAAATTCTGACTCTTCTAACGATGAAATAATCGATGTCCTCCATCATCCAGTCACTTCACCACCTCCATGTTCCGCTGGTTATGATTCACGACCTATTTTTTGTAACCATTTGATACTTGAAGGTGGATTGATTATTGATATTATCTCAGACGAGGAAGATGACTACTGACGTCAGACAACTACTCAAAAACCTTCTCCCCATCAGATATGTGGGATATGAGTTGGAGATTTCGGTCAAAGAACTTTTGACACTCACCCAATTGATGATGATAGTCCAATTTGGGGTAGTGACAACCCCATACCCCACTTGTACGAGACATTTGGGCCAGTAAGATCTAAGAAGTATCACTCTTTACCCCGTACTATAGGTGCACCACTGGGTCCTATGAATCAGGATCAAGAGGAGACCGCTAAGGATATAGAGGTCAAGAGTGCCCCTCGTTACTTCTCACCTACTGTAGAGAGTTTTGTTGAGCGGGGCTACATCCGTTCAGCTTGGCCTGATGTTTAAGCTCTACAGCAAGCCCGAGTTTGGCAAACTAACTTCCCTAGAGGTGTAGAGAAGTACCCTACTTTGCTTGCCAATGTTGTTCCAGTTCGAAAAAAGAGCGAACAGATTCGGGTCTGTATCGACTTCCATGATTTGAATAAGGCATATCCTAAGGATGATTTCCCTCTTCCTATGCCCGAGCTTATGGTAGACATAACATAATCCCATAGCATCTTATCATTCATAGACGGTTCAACTAGTTACAATCAGATAAAGTTGGACCTTGAGGATGAGAAGTTTATTGCTTTTCGTACACCTATAGGTGTGTTTTATTAGAAGGTGATGCCCTTTGGTCTCAAGAACGCCAGGGCCACCTATCAACGTGCTATGACTGTCATCTTCGATGAGATAATACACAAGCAAGTTGAGTATTATGTGGATGATTTGGTAGTCAAAATCAAGGTCCGTGGAGATCACCTTCGAGATCTACGAATCATTTTTTAGCGCTTGCGAAAGTTTGATTTAAGGAAATCTCCATGCCAAACGTTCTCTCAAGGAAGGTGTCTATGTGCTAATGGAATGTAACCCATGGCCACCTCTTTCAATTGGCTTACATAATTCAGTCCAACTAACATAGTGCAAGCCTTTATTGCCATTTTTCTTATTCTAGATGAAGTTTCTACTAGCTTTATCAAGTTCATCTTGCACCCATTTTGGGACAAGGGAATGGGTAGCATGAAATGTATGAAGAGCTTGCAATACAGATTTTACTAAAGTACCAAACAATGACAATAATTTGCTTCCCCATTGATTCAACTTCTTTAAGGCATTGTCTATTATAAATTGAAAATCATCATATGTCAGTCTTCTCAAAACTATCTTCAATCCAAGGTAATTGATTTCTCTAACAGTTTTGAATCCCATAATTCTTTTGATGTTGTTTTTCTTCTATCTTCCCACATGATTTCCGAACAACATAGCAGATTTGTTCAAGTTAATATGTTGGCCAGTCCATTCACAAAAGTTGTGAAGGATTTTCTTCACTTTTTTAACCTTCTTCATAATTTCTTAAGAGAAAATGATAACATTATCAGCATAAAGTAAATGGGATATTCTAGGACTTTCTGAATTGATCTTGATACCACAAGAGCTTTAAACAAACAAATTTGAGAGAAGTTGTGAGCAAAGAACAAAAAGGATAGGGCATAAGGAGCAACCTTGTTAAAAACAACTCTTAGCTTGTATCGAATTAAAGTAATTGCCATTAATGATTATAGAAAACTTGGGATCTTCCACACACTCCATGATTAGATTAGAAATTCCTGTAGGAAAGTTGAAATACACTAGCACTTTTCTAAGAAAAGACCAAACCATGGAATCATATGCTTGTTCCATGTCAACTTTGAAGGAGACTAGACCTTTAGAGGCCTTAGAGAACCTTAGTTTATGAAATATCTCCTGAGCCACCAAAACATGGTCAAACAAGGACCTCCCTTTAATAAATGTTGCTTGCTTCATGGAGATTAGTTAAGGAATAACCATAACTAATCTATTCAATATAATCCTCGCCGCTACCTTGTACACAGTGTTGCATAGACTTATAGGTCTATAATTAGATGGGAGAATTGGATTAGATACCTTTGGAATAAGTACTATCAATGTCTCCTTCCATTCTTCATTCAGTTCTCCATTGCTAAAAATTGATTTATAGCCTTCCAAAAATCAGTTTTAATGATCCCCCAATAATTTTTTATGAAAGAGTTAGAGACTCCATCATTACCAAGTAAAGTATTGCTTTCCAATTGATCCAGAACACCTCCAATCTCTTTAATAGACAATTTTTCTTCTAGGAGCTCATGATCCTCTGTATTTAAGCAAGAGTTCACTGCCGGGCAACCATCAAATTTGCTACTCTTGAACTCCCATTTTCTCTAGAAAAACTGCAAGAAAACCTCTTCCATTTTTACTTGATCTTCTACCAGCAATCCATTCTCATCCTTTATTTTGATGATTTTTTTGGAGTTTCTTCTAGCACTAGTGTAAGAGTGGAAAAATTTAAAATTTTCATCACCTTCCTTTAACCACTTCACTTGAGCTATTTATTTCCACCAAGAATTCAATGTAGCTATGGTTGAGTTCAACTCATTCACCTAATTTGCTTTGAGACACCAATATTATGATTTCGAGAGAGCTCCATGTGATGATTCTTTATTTTGAAGTTCCATAATCTCATTCAAAAGATCATCTTTAAGCTTGTTTAAATCCTTTAGTTTAGATTTGTTCCAAAAGAAAAGTGATTTTAAGGACTTTTTGAACTTTTTATTAAGAACTTGAGAGAAATTGCCTTAATAGTTCTTGTTCCATTCCTTCCTTACAACCGCAAATGAAGCTTGATAAGATGCCCAACAATTTTCAAACATAATATTCTTTATAGAGCTAGCTTAAAAATTCTGAAATTGCAATATAATTGGACAATGGTCCGAGGCAATCCTAGCCAAATGCCTTACTACCAATCGTTATAGAGAGCTCAAAGCCAAGGTGTTGATAAAACACCTATCAAATCATTCAAGAATCCTTGCACAACCACATTTGTTGTTACACCATGTGAATTTAATCCCAATGAACCCTACTTCATGTAAATCATTGTTGAGCAAGCATTCCTTCATCTCCTTTGGTCCTTGAGAGAAGTTGAACCTTTTACCACAAAATTTATCCTCTTTTCCCATTATGCAGTTAAAGTCTCCTCTTGTTGCCATAGGAAATTCACTAATGGAATATTTGTCAATCATATCCTATATATCTCTTCGTTTTTGCACTTCCCAGCTACCATACACCGTGGCCACCCTCCACATTCCTTTGTTGGGAAATTTAAGATCTCCAATCACAAATTGGGAAGAAAAAACTACCACTCAAAACTCAACTTGAGAAGAATTCCACAGTAATAAGAAACCACCAGATAATCTTGATGAGGGCACCAAGAAATAGTCCCAATCGATGCCTACTATATTATTTATTTCACTTCTATCAATTTCATAAATTTTGGTTTCTACTAAACCCAAAAAAAAAAAAAAAAAACTCCATTATTTTTAACACTCCTTGATGTAAAGAGAAGCACTCCTCTTCCTTGCTCCTTTGCAATTCCAAAATGCTATGGAATACATTAAAAGGGTTTTAGGGGATTAACCCCCAAAGTACCTATCCCTTCTAGCTCCAATCTCTGGCTTCTAGTTGAGGAATTGATTGGACCCAATTCCCTCAACTTCTTTGGAATTTTTTTCTTACAAGAAAAAGAATAATCTACCTTCCATTCAATTCCAGATTTCATCTTAACGCAGATAAATGTATTTGGGTTTTCTTTAACATTTCCATCAGTAGGAATAATTACTTTTTTGTTGTCTTCACCTATGGGGATTACGTCTTCAATTGTGACTGCATTTGTAGATGGAACAAGTTCTCCTTCCTCCAGATCCATAAGTGCACTGATACTATTTTTTTCCATCACGGGCTTCATAATTTTTTGAGCTCTGAAACTTCTTTCTTCGAGACTATCTATCTTACTTTCAACTTTTCTTTGTTCCACCACTGTATGTTCTTCATTTGGATTCTCTTCCCTGGTTCCAGAATTTAGTTTATCACTGTGCTTCAATGGCACCCAATTACTCTTCATCCGGGATAATGGTTTTCTGGTCAAGTTTTTACAAGTTATTTTCTTCCCATACTTCACCAACATCCAAGGCCCATATTCTTCTTTATTAACCCATCCAGCTCCATCCAGATTTTGATTTCCATCAACCGATTCAATACCCTTCAAATTCTTGGCATTTGAATTAACAGGCTTAATTGAATTAAACCTGTTCTCTATTTTTGCTGAGGCACACTCATTCTTTCCATGACCAATTTTCCCGCAGTCAAAACACAAATTTGGTAGCCTGTCATACTCAAATCTCTGGAAGAATTTGTCTTCTTCTCCTTAAACCCAAACACCAATCGGTAGCTTCGCATCCAAATCTATCCGGACACATACCCTTCCAAATTCTCTTATGGACCACTGGAACATATTTCCATCAATCAAATAAGGCTTGCCTACCATGGACGCAATACGGCAGATGTTTATTTCATCCCAATAATGCAGTGGTAAGTTGGGCAATCTGATCCATATAGGAGCAGAAAGTCCTTTAAGCGAATTCGGATCAAACCTTTGAGTCCATCTTTTAATGCCCTAAATGTTCCCATTAACAAACTAGGGACCATTGGTTGGCATAGCATCCATATTTTCAGCTTCATAAAATGAGCATAAAAACCAACCCTTCCCCAGCATTGTTAAATGGAATTTTCAATATTGACCCCATTGTCTCCTCAATTCAATGCTTATTGAGGAAAAAGGAACATCACCTCCAAAAATTTTCACCACCAATGATTTATCAAGTTTTTTGGAGTTCTCCATTACTTCCATATTCAACTTGACAGATTTCCCATCCTTAGCTTTGCAATTTCCAAAATTTAGATTAGCTACCCTGATAGTTTCATTTTTAACTAAACATTTTGATGGTTACTTGGATTACTCCATTTAGGCATTTCTTCAGTAACTTCATAAAATTTTCCCAGTTCACCTATTACGCATATCCACACCTCCTCCAGATTAGACTTTGAATTATCTTCAGGTGCCAGGCTCTTTTTTCTTCCAGAACTCTCAGCTTTATATGTGCCAATAGCTACCTTTAAAAAAGAACCAACTTTCCCATTTATTTCAGAAACCATAACCCTGCATTTGATTCATCATTCATTCCTAAATTTTATTTTGATAAAGGAGAAAATGTCTTTTCTCCTTTAGCCAAACTGGCCTTCCCCAGCAAATCGACTTTCTCGAGATTATCATCCATCAGGATGCCTTTCCCTTTACCAGTGTCTTCCGATACTTGTTTCTTCAATTGCAGTCATCCTTCATTGATTATTAATGGTTTATTCAAAACCTTCACACCAGGGAAGAAATTGACTCTGTCGTCTCCAAAATCAAGAGGTGAAGAAGTTACGCTCCGAGATCCACCATTCATTGGATGTTTAGAAGAACATATATCCTCTAGCGGAATGTTGGCCAAAGAAAGCAGGCGGTCGACCGTTCACCGCCATCAGCAAAGATGATGATGTCACAAATTTAGATTTTTGAAATATAGAATTTTGAAATCCTAGACTTTCTCACACTATTTTCTCTCTCTATAACTAAAACTAGTACATTCTCAATGAAAAAATTTTATAAGTTTCCAATCATACCTGAGCCAATCACTTTCCTGGTAATATTATCTCCCAACGTAACCTTGCCTATATTCATGGCTTCCAGCGATATAAATTGTGTAGCATTTCTAGTCATATATTTCAAGCAACTGTTGTAAAAGTTCCAAGTGCTCTCACAAGACCTTGTATGAGAGTGTAATTATAAAATAATCAAACTTTAGACTTGGGAACCCAAACAAGTTTGGGTTCTCCTGTTGGCAAAATTAAACTAGATGCATGTATGATATGACTTATTTTATGTATTTTAGGTCTCCATACTAAATAGGACTTTCTATGTAAAGTACAAGTGGGTGAAATAAGTCCAATCATCCCACAACTAAAGCATTTAACTCTATGAATAGGGTTTTTCAATTTTTGATAATAAGTCAATCTCTTCTTATGTTTTAAATTTTTTTATCTCAAAATAGGATTTATAAAATATTTAAGCATTTGGGTTTTCCTATTTTCCTCAAGAGCTTGCACTTTCAATTTAAGAAATGTGTTTTCATCTTATAACACATTCTTTTCAAATTTCAGATAGTGTTCTCTGCTATCAGATTCATCCCTAAAATCTTTAAATTTTTTTTTTTCAATTTTGCATAGTATGATTTTAAAAGATAATTCTATTTATTCATATCATCAATTTTATCAAGTAAGATCATGTGGTGGTTATCTTATAGTACATGATCTTTTCTAAGGAATTCATGATCTTTTTATAATTCTAGCAATTCAAGGTTCAATCTAGCATGCATTTTCTTAAGATTTCTATATGCGGTATGTATCCTTTCAGAAACTTCAATCAATTCAGCATAGGTCAAGTCACATACCTCTTATTGATCTGACTGATAAATATTATTGGTTATTAAACATAGTTTAGTGACTTTCTCTTCCTAATCTATTTCTGACCAATCTAAAGTTGAGTCTGCCCAAAAAGCTCATTGAAATATCTTCTTGCTCTTTCTCCCATTTACTTTCTCCTCTACCTTCTCCTTACTAGAAGTGGCTTTAAAATTAGGATAATCTAATTTTACATGTCTAATTTTCTCTGCATTCATAGCAAATAACATTATTAAAAATCTTAATATTTTTGTGAAACTTACCTTTTGTTCCACTGATGTCGTCTCTTCTACTTCCTTTTAAGAAAACTCATGAATTGCCTTGCCATCAAGGCAATGCCATCCTCATCCTCAGGTATTGATTGATCACTCTCCAAATCAATTACTTTCTGTGCTATGTTTTTTTCCTTTCGCTATTCACCTGCATCAATCTTCCTATAACTCACTCCTCACTAGTAAGCAATTAGTGATCAAAGAAGATTATAAATAGAGTAAACATTTAATCCTTAGACTCTATAATAACATTTATTTTAGCATCATAAGCAGTAGGAAAATAATGAAGTATTTTATTAAGTATTTCAGAATTTGTTAGTTCCCTAATTAATGCATGCAAAGAAGTGACTGTTTGAGTAAACCTTGTTTACATGTCAGAAATGGATTCATTGGGTTTTATGCGAAATAATTCATAATCATATAATAAGATATTTAATCTAGATTAATTTACCTCATTATTCCCTTCATTATAATATAGAGTCTATCCCAGAGGTTATTACCACTTTTATAAGTGGAAACCCGCATGAAATCTTCTAACTTAAGTGCACAAAAGAAACTATTTAAACATTTTGCGTTTAATTGTGCTAAGTCATGTTCTTTAATAGTCTAGTCAGTGAAAGGTGTTTTAACTCTAACACCATTTATAAGTCTAATTGGCCTAGTATATCCTTTATGAACTAAAATCCATATGTTATAATCAAACAATTGAAGAAATGTAGACATGTGTATTTTACAAAAATCAAAAGGGATATTATCAAATAATAGAAATCTAGTGATCGAATACCCTGCAGGTGTGTTTCAGTTTCCAAAAGTAGCCATTATCATTTTCAAAAATAGTCTAAACATATAGTTTTGAAATAAAGCTCTGATACCACTTGTTGATTCCATATAGGTTGTTAAACCTAAGCTATTATCCCATGGGTAATTAGAACAGGGGTGGTGAATTGGTAATTTAAAATTTTCTTTTAAAATTTTAAATAAAAAACCTTATAGCTTTTTCAGAAAATTTTATTTTAATTTAAAAAATAAGCTTTTCAACCACAATAATTAAATTACAGAAAATAAATGTAAAAATTAAAAGACACAAAGATTTATAGTGGCTCAGTCAAACACAACCTATATCTACTCCATGAAGACTCCCTCTTCAGGTATTGCACTATTACCATAAGTGACTCTCCTTTTGCCTCCATAATAAGGCAGAGAAGCCTTTACAATTTTTCTCTTCCACCAATCCCTGGTTTGGCAGAGATTCATCATCCTTCCACACCCTCCAAGTGTCGGTAGAGTACTGTCATCCTTTCAAACCCTCCAATTATCGGCAGAGTATCGTTGTCTGTTCACACCCTCTAAGATTCAGTATAGTACCATCATCTGTTCACACCCTCCAAGTGTTGGTAGAGTACTAAATCTTATTCAAAAGATCTTCTCACGAGCAACTAGAAAGAAGAAAGGAAGAGTGATTACAAAAAACTAAAAGAGATCCTTACCTTTGAGTGACATTGTGAATTCCTTACACTCCACTTGTAAGAAATCTCTCTCAAATACTACACCACTCTCTCTTTTCACTTTCTCTTGAAATTTCATGAATAAGTACTCTTTTCACTTCAGTTTTAAAGGACCTTTTATATAAAAGATACAGAAAATCATCCATAAAATTGAAATTTTCAATTTTGTGTGAGTAAGATCATACAGTACGATCGTATGTTTGTACGTAAAAAAAGTTTAAAAATTATTGCATATGAACCTTTGTAAATCTGTATGAAATGACTTCGTACATGATGATCATCCAGTATGAATTCAATTCATAATGTATGAACAATTAGAAATTTTTTATTTTTATCGGGACAAAGAGAGACCCCACATTTTCAATTCTGGATGGCATATGTATGATGATGACATCATAAGGTATAATCAGTTTAGAAATTTTAAAGTTCATCTGGATGAAAAGAGACCCACCCATGTCATACTCTAGATGGCATACGAACGATGACAATATCGTATAGTACGATCCATTAAAAAAATTCTCAAGTTCATCTGGATGAAAAGGGATCCATCCAAATTATACTCTTGATGACATACGTATGATGGCGACATCATATAGCATGATCCATAAAAAATCCTCATGTTTGTCTGAAGAAAAAGGGACCATCCAATTCATACTCTGGACAGCGTACGTACGAAGAAAGCTTCGTACAATATTATCTGCACTTAGAAAATTTTCTACCTATAGTTCATTTGTCTATTCGAAGGAGAAATTAGCTGAACATTTCATCTCGTATGAAATGAGTTCGTACAATACAATTAGTTTAAAAATTTATAATTTTAAACACTCCCTTAGTGTGTGTGTGTGCATAGTTACGTAATTACAATCACACTCTCATAGACTCAATAAAATTAAAAAATATAGACTTCATTTACAATAAATCTTATTCTGATCTGATTTGAAGTCTTCAATAATCTGGAGTATGATTTTCTTAAAATGTTAGTAGACAAAAATAACAAAATAATACTTCTAAATTATGTTAGGAGAAATTGTAATCAAAATAATAATATTTGAGAATCATAAAAAATATACATGTTGCAAGAATATCAATAATAAAAAAACTAAGTTACAAGTAACTCAACAGTTATCATAGAAAATTCGTATCTCATTATCTAGGGTAAGGGAGGGGGGAGGGGGTGCAATCAGTTTCTTTTCTTCTTACCCTAAGCATTATTAGCACACCAAATCATAGAACCTAAATACCATTACATAGAAAATTGCATCAATTTTAACTTAAGGGGTCAAACAATGACACCTAAGCCTAAATTGACATGAAGATGCCCTTAACAACCTTAAATAGAAGGAACAAGTTTTGAGCATGTGTTTAACATACCCAAGATTAATCTCGCAAAATTCCAAACCATGGGGATACATAATTTGATCATAAATGTTAAAAGACAATAAATGCTATTTTTGGAATTAAGATAAACATATACCAAATTATGGCTTGGAACAATAGGGTGTTTGAAGAGCTCCATTAGATCTTTCTAATGAGCTTAGTATCACCTAAGATGGTTAGTTGGATTTGGAGATATAAAATTTTGAATTTTTCCTTTAATTTCCTATAAAATTAAATCAAAATTTATATAGTCAACCAAATGTTTATATGTGGGTGCCATCTGATTGGTCAACCAATCATTACATCTGATTGTGTAAATGCAGGATTGAATACAACTTATTGATCATTGTTTGAATGGCTATGATCAAATGAGTTCTAAAATTATTGGATATAATTTGAACCATTGATTAAAATCAACTACTAGTATTATGTCATCAAACTCTCGTACAAACCCAAAATTGGAAACCCTCTCCGATGTGGTTCGAGATATCCCACTTGTGAACTCCTTTAAAATTTTATAGGAAGGATCAAGATGGTGAAAGCATTCAATCCAATGATAGAAATTCATTGGATTTGATTTTTTCTGTACACTTGACCAAACTACCTAACTAGGGATCTCATGAATGGATTCTCATCATGTAGAAAGCCCCAATGAATGAGTTTCTATCAAAAAGCTTTAGTGAATAAAGGGAAACATTTCTCCTTGAGAAATCTCAGCCAAAAGATCACCGAAAGTATGAGTCAGCATGGGAGGTGGAGAGCTTTTGCCATAGTTCACTCAGGACAGTAGCCGGAAGAGGCTAGGAAGTTAGGCAAATAAAGGGGAATGCTCAAGGAGCTCTAGAGGGGGATTTTTTAAAGCCTATGAGCGAATGAATCTTGATTGGAGGGAAATGCTCTATTCAAGATACAACTATGGTGATGAATAGTTGGGATTGATCAAAGGAGCCCTACGGTGCTTTCCAAATTGAAGGGGACATGTCTCAAGGGTTTTGTGACCTTAAGCCTAACAAATCTAGGGCCTGGAGGCCTTTGCAGGAGGCCCAAGGAAGGGAAACTGTTAGAACTCCAATCTAATTCCTCTAGCTATTCATTTACCACTAACTGGATAAGGGTTAGGTGAAAAGGTTTCTCAGAGTCTATTAAACTCATCAATGAGCTTGATTTGGCAAGAGGCAGCACAACTCACTTGAATGGCTTGAGTTGACCTAAACTTATAAGGTTTGGGTCAACTTGGGTGCTACTGAGGTTGAGTCAGGTCTTAGGATTAATGAAAGAAGTAGGTTGAGTCAAGGTCTACCCAATACAACTTGGGTTCTATTATTGCTAGGGTTAAAGTGGTTTTGACTACTTTGAGCTTTCCTAGGGGTTGACCGAAGTCAACCTAAAAGTTGGGCTAGCTATGGTAGGTGATTAAAGGTAGTGCTAGCAAATGGAAGTGTTAAATTGGGCTTCTGGGGCCTAGGTTGAGAAATGCCTCAACCCATAGTGGTTTTCACCATATTAGGTTAGCCCAATTTCTAACTTGAGCTAACCCAAAGGTTAGGTCAATTAAGGTAGGTGTATTGGGTCAAGGGGGACCCAATGCAGCCTTTGGTTTGACCCAATTTGGCTTAAAGTGAAATTTGGCTAAAGCGAGACCTCTCTTTGTGCACTTGGATCAAGCTAAATAGCTACCACAAGGGATCCCAAAGCCTTGGGATCTCAAAAGAGCTTCCCTAGAAACCAAATGGATCATTCCATGGGTTTAAATGAGATTGGAAAAGCCATGGTCAAGGGTTTTGAAAGGGTTAAAGGTATATGTGTGCATTGTCAAACTTGGTTGACTTGGCTAACCATGTTGACCCAGGGTCTAAGGTTGGGTTCAATGTGTTCAAATTAATCATATGAACTAAATGGAAGTAGTTTCAAGTCAAGAGGAGTTCATTTGGTTTAAAATGGGTGTTTAAACCTTTAAGGGGCACTTTGGTCAACCATGATTGAATTGGTCAACTAGGTCAAATCAAAGGGTGTGTTTGGATCCAATGTGATCCTAATAATATTTAAGATTCATTGGAATAGGTTTTGAGGTTTGATATTTTTAGTCCTAGTTGAACTTTGGGGAAAAGACAATAAATCCCCTAAAAGGGTATTTTAGTCATTTTGACATTTAGTCAACTCTGGACCAAGTTGGGTAAAAAAAAGTGTAAATTATTGATTAAAAGTCATATAAAAGGTCATGGATATGGTTAGAAGATTTTGGAAGAGTCCCATGGTTAAATTCCATAAGGTGGCAAGTATAATTGCATAGTTGTAAATATTTGAAGGTTTTGTAGGCATTGGAAGTCAATTTAATTTTCAGTGCTATAGATCACAGAATGAGCTCAAATTTGGTGGGTCGATCTTAGAGAAATATTTTAACAATATTAAATTGATAGAACCTAAGTCAAATGTCATTTGACTGGGTCTCAAGGTGGTACAAAAACCACAAAGAAATGTTTTATGGACCTGGGTCCTTAACCCTAGGATTTGGTTTGGAATTATGGGTTTGGATTGAATTTTAGACTTGAATGGTTGATTTTGAATTATCCACATCAATGATAATCAAATGGATTATTTAGATTTATTTGATATGATTTGAAGGTTTATTGAAAGTTGGTTGAAATTGAGACTAGAGATTGAGTTGGAAAGTAGAACTGGATTTGATTAGGATTAGAAAAGATTTTTGTTGGGACCTATATGGTTGACAAGTGTACATTTTCTAATCATTAGGTCACCAGGAAGAACTAAATACTCAAGGTGGAGGACTCCTCAGAGTAGACTTAGGTCATTGTTTGACTAAACCATAATAAATCTCTGGTGTGTTTGTTCTGATTTCTAGTTTTTACATTTTTACTTTTTCATTTTAATTTCGGTATAACTACTTGTTGAATATTTTGAACTCATTTCTTACATATTTTGTTAAATTAATTCACTTCTGCACTTAGTTAATATTACTACTTGTTTTTTTAATATTGAAAAATCCAAAAATATTGTCTTTCCTTTTAAAATCAACAATTAGTTTTTAAATTCACCAATTCATCTCCCACTTGGTGTGCCTAGGGACAAGATCACTTAGGATAAACATCGTTGTCAAACTTTCAGGTGGTTCCAAATGAGCAAAATTATCCTCCAATTGAGAAGCATTACTTGGCCTTGATCTTCATTGCTCAAATGTTAAGGCACTAAATGTTATCTCATAAAGTAAACCTAATTGTTTAAGTAAATTTGTTTTAGTATCTAATGAACCATCCAACATTATCATGAAGTTTAACTTAGTGGTTAATGATTCCAATGATATTATATTTATGTTACTATGTGCAGCCAAAAGAGTAAGCCTTGACAAATTTCCATGCGACACATCCAGTTTAAAAAGATTCACCATTAAATAAATCAACTACTTAATGATTAAATTATAAACTTAAAAGTAAGTTAAAGGTCTACCCGGAAATTTTATTTTGGTGGTGTTACATCTTGTCTAAAAGAGAAAGGACTACAAAATAATTCTCCAAGAAAAGGTAGGATTGGCATAGTGTTCATCACTCAAGATAAAGGATTATTATATTACTCTTACTACTTGTCACTTGTATAAAGAATTAAGGTGAGTATGAGGTACTAATAACTAATTTTGGGTTAACCATTTACATTAAAATTAAAGAAGGATGTTTACATATTCACATCTTGTCGGTAACTAGGTTATAGAAATCTATAAAGTTTTAAAGGAAAACCTGATATCATACTATTAATAAACAATGAAGCTTCTTGAACATATTTTGAACGTAACTTTATATAAGATACCATGTAAAAGAAATTTTACAATAGATGTCCTAGCAAAGCTCACTAAGGAATTATCTTATCTTGATGTAGATTTTATTTTTATAGAACTACAGGCTCATGAGATCATGTTACCCGTAGATATAGAATAAATAAACAAATAAATCATTAACTCAGTTGAAATTTAATCTTACTATAGGTGATGAAGTGGTAGATTATAGACAATGTTTCATTAACTACTTGCAAGAAAATGAGGTCCTGCATGATAAATTTATTATAGATTATAGTAAAAGAAGATCTTTAAACTATTACAAAGTAGAAAGCAAAAGATTCCAGTTCCTCCTGTAACAAATTAGTAAACGAAGGAGAAACCTTATTACTACTAACACCGTCCCAGAAAAAATCTCCAAACAAATGCAAAGTAAGCACATAAACCTACTAACTTATTAAATTCCCTATCTACCCAATTGAAAATAACATGATTAAAATCCTTAAAAAATGCAAGCTCCTCCATCCACTGACCATCCTCCTTTACCAAGCTTACAAGCAATTTATTGATATTATGACTATCATCTTCAATGATGATTCCCTTGTATATGAACATTCAATCCTTGATAAGTTCCTTAAAAACCTGAATAGAAAAAAATTCCAGCCGAGCAATGTCCCAGTGAACACACTTCCTTCCAAAAGCTAAAAGAAATCTTCCCTTGCTATCCAAGAGTACACCACCAACACCGGCTTGATACCATTAAAAAAGAGTTGCATCAACAATTTATTTGATCCATTTGGGTCGAGGAGGTTCCAATAATTCACTAACACTATAGAGGACTGATTAACACCTTAGTTGCCCTAGTTGAAGCCAAAGGACAAAGAAGAGAATGAAGCCAAGCTCACTGATTGAGTAGCAATTAGGGAAAGACTATCACAAATACCTTCGTGAACATATTTGTTCCTAGCTTCCCATGAATAATAAACGATATTGCAATATAATTTGAGTAAGAAAACATTACTTGAACTCATCTAAATCAAGCATTGACAGCTATCATCCAATGTTTCAAATTAGAAAAGAAAAAAACCCAGCTATTCAATACTTGCAAAACCTCCTTTAGCTTCACACATTTCACAATTGCATGGCTTATATCATCAGCCACATTACAACCTCTACGGCACGAGAAATTGACATGAGAAATTGTTCAGCAATCTTCTATAAGATAGAAAATGAAATGTTTGGATAAACTTATTAAAAGAAGGCCACCAGAAGACCTCAACATGAGGGAGAATCTTAGCCTTCTTCATCCAATTCAAAAAAAAAAAAAACTTAGGATTGATTTTCCATTAACACTTTTGAAATCATAGCAAAAATTGTTTCGCCCCACTTTTGAAATAACATATTCAATCTATCCTCCACTAATTCTGGTCTTATTTGAATTTATCATATGTGCTCCATAAGCTCCAATCCAAAAAACTTACATAATTTCTCTACATCCCAAAAACCATCCACCAAGAGCTTATCTACAGTCAAGCTTTCTGATTCTAGGATAGCCACAAACATAAAACATTTGTCAATGCACTTATCCCAAATCCACACATCCTTATACACATCTATCGACTTGACAACTGAAACATCCCACCTTACAAATGAATTCAAGAATTTGCCACCTTCAGTGATAATTTTCCAAGACGATGAGCCACCTTTTAGTCTAACAGCATCATGTTACCATATTTCAGACCAAGAGTACTATGTAACAATGAACCTTTATCTTGAATAAATTTTCATGCCAGTTTTGCTCTCAAGAGACTAACCTTATTTGATTAAGAGTGAAGATCAAGACCACCCCACTTGAAAGGCTTGCACAAAACACTCCAATTAACATAATGGAAATCTAGCCTTCCACATTGCTTGTTCCAAATAAAATTCATACACATCTTGTGAAGATCATCAAGAATTCCTTTAGGCACCATATAATGTGTACAATGGAAAGTATGGTGGATAACATGAAAGATTTCACCAGCACAAATTTCTATGCCAATGAAATGAACTTACTCCCTAAAATATTTACCATTCTCCAAGCTTTGCCAATGATGAATTGGAAATCAGCTCTTAGAAGTCTCCTCGGAGCAATCTTAACACCAAGATATCTTAATTCTTTTACCTATTTTATACCCATGATACGAGTAATGACTTTCCTTCTCCTCATTTTGACAAATTTACCAAACAGAATGGCCGACTTATCAAAATTAACTTTTTGACCTGTCCAATTATAAAAAAATTTGCAAAATACTTTTGACTACTTCGCAGCTTTATTAATAGCTTTAGAAAATATGACGTTCCCATCTGCATACAATAACTGAGAAATCTTAGGGCCATCTGGACAAATCTGAATTCCAATAGAATCTTTTCTCTGAAAAAAAAACATTGGATAGAAGTAGTGAGAAAAGAATAAATAAGAAGGTCAAGAGAAGACAACCTTGATGGAACCCGCTTTTTGCATTTATCCAATCAGAAGTATCACCATTAATCATAAATGAGAAACTAAGATTTTCACACATTCTATAATAAGTTAGGAGAACTTAATAGGGAACCTGAAATAATACAAATTTTTTCCTCAAAGTATCCCAGCACATTGAATCATAAGCTTGTTCCATATCAATTTTGAAAGATACCAAGCCTTTATAATTTTTAGAGAATCTAAACTTGTGGAAGACTTCCTGAGCAAAAAGCACATGGTCTGCCAAAGATCTTCTTTTGATAAAAGCAGATTGCTCACCCGAAATCAATTTTGACATAATGGGGATCATTCTATTCACAAGAACCTTAGCAACCACCTTGGAAACCATCTTACAAAGGCTAATAGACCAGTAATTGGAAGGAGTCACATTTTCCACTTTTGGGATCAGAACTACTAAAGTATCTTTCCATTCTGCATTCATATTGCCAAAAATAAAAAAACTAAATGATAGCTTTCCATAAATCTTCTTTAATTATACTCCAATAAGCTTTAGGATAGGAATAAAAAATACCATATATACCTAGAGAAATGCTAGAATTGGTATGTTTAACAATCTCTTCTACCTCTTCAAACGAAACATCTATATTTAGCAAGCCTCTATCATCAACATCCGAAAATTTGAAATTAGGTGGACAACCTTCCAAAACACCAAATTTTTCCTTCCATTTATTTTTAAAAATCCAGATAAACACTTTCTCAATCGTATTTTGATCTTCAACCAAATTACCATTATCATCTTTTTTCTTGAATATCCAATTTGAGTTCATTCTAGTACTAGAAAATGATTGAAAAAAACTTAGAATTCATGTCTCCTACCTTCATCCACTTAGATTTAGCACGTTGCTTCCACTACGTATTTATACGGCCTAAAGTGGAGTTCAGCTCAGACACTTTCACCTTGAGATTCTAGCTTTCATGTTCTGAGAGGTGGCTTGACTCTGCTTTTTTCAATTGTAATTCACCAATTTCTTTTAAAAGACAATATTTCATTTGAATAATGCTATAAAATTTTCTCTACTCTAGAAAAAAGAAAAAAGAACTTTTAAGGATCTGTTACACTTGATATTCAAGATGGATGAAGGATCACCACCAACCATTATGTTCAAAACTTTCCTAACCACACTTGAGGATGCTTGAAAAGAAGCCAAAACATTTTCAAATCTGATGATTTTATCATCATCGAAAATTGCTCCAAGAGATTCAAAACAATTGGGCAATGATCTGTGGTCACTTTAGCAAAATGCCTCACCACCATACGATGAGATGAATTGAAAGAAATAGCATTTAGGAAACATCTGTCTAACCTCTCCAAGATATGAGCCTCTCTAACCTTATTGTTACACCAGGTGAATTTAATACCTATATTCCTAACCTCATGAAAATCATTATTTGCTAGGGAAAAACAAATCTCTTCCCACTACTTTTATCCTCTTTGATAAAAGATAATTAAAATCTCTATCCACTACCATAAGAAAATTTTTGGAGTTATAAACTTCTGGTCTACTCCATAATTCCCTTCTCTTATAGACGTCTTAACTTCCATATACAGAAGAAACTATCAAAACACCTTTATTAAACATGTCCAATTCACCCACAACAAATTGGAAAGATGACTCTTTTTCTTCTTTTTTTTTTTGAATAGAGGATGCATTATGCATTTATGAGGAAAAAAGAAATTACAAAGGGCAGTCCTTCCTAAACAAGTGTAAAAAACTTGTAGGAAGATCTGTTTCAATAAAAGAGTCCCAAAAAATCCTAACAAAGCAAAATTGGCACAAAAATCAGCCGTTTTATTACAATCTCTAGGAGAAAAAAGAAATATGACGTTGTTGAAAACTTGTAAGAGTGATAGGTCCGGCTTCGTACCTTTAATGGTCTTCATGTTGATTGTGTCTTGGAGCATCTTTATGATATTCACATTGTCTCCTTCAATGATTATTCCTTTGTATTCACAAAACCAATTTTGTATGTAGTTTCCAAATGAGAGAATAGCTTTGAGTTCCAGATATGCAATGTCCCAATGAATTAACTTTCTACCATATGCACATAACATTCTACCTTTGCAATCTCCTAGTACACCTGCTATACCAGCCATGTTATTTATAGATAGAGCCGCATCAACGTTCAGCTTAATCAAACCATCGGGAGGGGGACACCAAGATTTGGACTGTAATGGCTGGTTGGTGTTCCAGTTCTTCTCGATTGGATCTAACTGAATGTAAGAAACGTGGGCATTAATTTCTGCAGCTGTGTAAGTAATGGGAATTTCGGAATTATCATTCTTGACCATATTCCGTGATCTGCAACTGTAGTACACCGCCAAAGCATAGATCTTAGCAAGGCCCTTATCAGCTTTATGTTTTACTGCCTTAATACATTCATCCAGATTTTGAAATGAAGGGCCATTGAATCTACAGCTTCTTAGTTTCTGTAATAAATCCGTCAACTTGCTTGATGATAACGTGTTGTGTGTCTTCATTCCCATGACATCCTCTCGAACAATCAGTGGTATTAGCCAATCTTCTATAACATAACCAATCCTTCGTTGGTAAAGCACCATTCAATTCTCTCTACCATAAAAGATAAACTTTCTGGTCACATTTTAAATTCTTCAGCCACTTATAATTGTTGTACTTACTATCAAAATTTAAGCTGTTAGCTTCTGTACATAATACTGAAACAGTTTTCCCTGTATTGGTATGAATAAGTTAAATTCTATCTTCTTCCCCTTTTTCAATTTGTTGTATAAGCTCTATCATGTCTCCTCAAAAGAATTCAAATAATTTTTCTTAATTCCAATTACCCTCCTCATCCATAAGAAAGGACACCTTATCTGCAATGTCAATCGTATTGCACGTAGCAGGCCACTCATTGAGGCATCTATCTAAAATCCACTTGTCAGCAGTAATATTGATACTACGACCATTATTTACATGCCATCTAACAACTGATTTCAGATAATTAATACCCTCTTTGATAATTTTCCCAGTAGTAGTAGCTCCTCTCTTAATGCCTTCATCCCATATTTTGTCTCCAAATTTTTTGTAAAGAATTTTATAGAGCAGAGAATTCTTATTCTGTAAAAACATCCACGCCATTCTCGATCTTAATGGACCCTGTCTCTTTGCAGCTCCATGGATGCCAAACCCCCCCAAGCTGGTGGGTAAACAAAGAGTGTTCCAAACAATATAATGCAAACCTTGTTTGCCATTATATTTGTGCAGCAACAAATTCCTACAAATTTTGTCAATTTTCATCAAAATGCTTTTTGGAATGAGAGAATGAGCTACCTAATAAGAAATCATGATCAAATAGGTAGTTCTGATGAGTAGAATTCTTCCAGCTAGTGATAGCCACCTAGCTCCCAAAGAATTGAGTTTACACATTGCTTTCTCAGTGGTGCTGCTATAGTCTTCAGCCTGCATTCTTCTTAAAGCCAATTTAATACCCAAATAGTAGAATTCTTTGACTTCTTTATAACCCATAATTTTATTAAGCTTGCTTCTTCTCTTTTTGGAGACTTTCCTGCCATATAAAACCATAGACTTTTGAGAGTTGATCGCTTGGCCCGTCCAGCTGCAGTAGCATTTGAATATTTTCATCAACGTTCTCACATTTTTACTGTAAGCTTCAACAATCACCAAAACATCATCTGCAAACAAAGTGTGTAATCTTTTCTGTATTCGTTGCTAATCTCATCCCCAATTGCACCTTATATTCATTAAGAGATTTAGATAGAAGATCCGAGCATAAAATGAATAAGCTTGGAGACAGATGCTCCTGTGCAAATAATCTCCTGTGCAATAAGGCAATTGTTCGAAATACTCCTGCTCGGGACAAATGCTCCCTGGAATTCAGAAATAACTACCGTAAGGCAATTTTTGAATCTTTTGAGTATCATACCTGCTGCCATCTTGTATATCATTTAGCATAGGCAAATTGGCCTTAACTTGGAACATTCTTTAGCATTCTGGATTTTTGGAATCAGCACAACCACCGTTTCCTTCCATTGCTCAGGCATTATCCCTATTTTGAAAAAAATCATTAATAGCATTCCATGTTGTTCCTTCCACAATGTTCCAATAATTCTTGAAAAAGTAGGCATTAGCACCGTCAGTTCCTGGTGATTTATTATTGCCCATATTATTGAGTGTTACTTTCAGCTCTTCTATAGTGAATTCTGCTTCAAGAATTTTCCTCATGTTATCCTGAATGCAATCAGAACTTTTGAATTTTGGCCAATTCTTCAAATCACAGCTACGTTTACACCACTTTTTTGAGAAAAAATTCTCCATGATTTCATGGATATCTTCATGATTTGAAACCAATGATCCATCCTCTCGAGCAATTTGTAGTATTTGATTATTCCTCTTCTTGGTAGTAGCATAAGTGTGATAATATCTCGTGTTCTTCTCGCCTTCTTCCATCCATTGGCATTTTGATCTTTGTCTCCACCAAGTAGCGATTCTAGCCAAGTTTGAATTAAATTTCGCTACTTTGCTTCTCAGTAGAATAAGATCTCCCTGGCTCAAGCCTCCCTCCGAAGTTTCGCTGTTTTATTATTCCAAAATCTCCTGCTTAAGCGCGTGATTTCTCAAATTCAGCTCTTTTAACTTGTTTTTACTCCAATAAAAAAAGTTTCTTAAGAGACCTTTTAATCTTCCTTTGTAAAATTTCATTAGCATTACCATAATCATTTTTTCTCCAAGATTTGGTTATGATACCTTTAGCTGCCTCATACGAGCACCATATATTTTCAAACCTGAATTCTTTATTGTAATGTCTTGCTTTATCTTCAAGTTGGAGAAGCTCAGGACAATGGTCCGAAGATATTCTTGGGAGGTGCTTGATAACTGCATTTGAAAATTCCATAATAGCTTTAGAATTTAACCAAATTCTATCTAACCTTTCCCATATTTAAGAATGGAAAAAGCAGCAACAGTAGATTTCCAAAGCACTAAAATTCTTCCAGATAAACCATCTAAAGGAACTTGATAGAAATCCCATTCAGATCCAATAAAAACATCAACCTCCATTCTATTAATGTTAGAAATTTTCGTTTCTAAAAAGCTAACGAAAAAAAAAACCCTAGGCTCTCTAACAAATTCCTTAAGATATAGAGAATCTTGCCTCTTTCTAGCTCCTTTACAGTTCCAGAATGCAATGGATATCATCATTGTGAAAAGGGGAAGAGAGTGATATTAACTCTCAGTTTTTCCATGCATTTTCCAATGAGAGAAAGAATGGAAATTTCATTAAGCAAATAAAGGATGAAATGGGTAATATGATTACAGAACAACCTGCAATTGAACAAACCTTCTTAAGGATTTTTTCTCAAAAATGGAAGGAACGGGAGTGCATTATTTCTGGATGGTCGAACCAATTGGCTACGTTAAGCAGTGGGAATGTCAATTTACTGGATGCAGCTTATACATTGGAGGAAGTTGAAAAAGTCATTTTCAATCTTGGAAGCAATATATCTCCAGGAATTGATGGTATTCCTTATTCCTTTACCAAAGCTTATTAGAAATTAATTTCTCAAGACATTTGGAAATCTATCTCCCATTTCATTGATACGGGGAAAATGAATGTTAAGTGGAAAGAGACTTTGGTGGTCCTTATTCCAAAGGTTCAAAATTCGGTAGATCCTTCTCATTTTCATCCTATTAGCTTATGTTTGTCTATTTATAAAATTATTGCAAAACTTCTTTTAAATAGACTTACTTTGGTAATCAATGACTTGATTTCGGAAAATCAAGCTGCCTTTTTAAAAGGTAGATCTTTATCGGAGCATGTTCTTTTGGTGCAAGAAATATTTCATAAATTTTGATTTTCTATATCTAAAAAAGGGATGATGGAGGTAAAAATTGATATGTAACAAGCATATGATTGTATGTCGTGGAAATCTTTGAAAAATATTCTGATTTACTTTGGGTTTCCTACGGGTTTCTCAAGCCTTCTAATGGAATGTGTTACAAATCCAAGATTTTCTATTCTTTTCAATGGGACCAAAACAGAGTGGATTGAAGCAAAGAGTGGATTTAGACAGGGATGTCCACTTTCTCCCTATCTTTTCAAATTATGCTCCCTATCTTTTCATTGCAGATTATTGTAACTGGACTGGGTTATCAGTTAATGTGAATTAATTGGCTATTATGAATGGGAAGTCGATTAGTATAACAAAGAAGAAGTCTTTATCTAAAATTCTAAATTATAAGGTGGTGCAGGAAATGAAGTATTTGGGTACTAATCTTTGCTTACATAGAATGGTATCTTCAGATTTTTTATTCCTGCTAGAGAGGGCAGCAGCCAAGATTAATTGTTGGGGTAATAAATTTTTTTCTTTACGTGGATGACTTGTTTTGGTAAAAATAGTTTTGCTTTCTATTCCTATCTTTTATGTTTCCCACTCTTTGGTCCCCATTATTATTCTGAAGAAACTGGAGAAGATGTGTAGAGAGTTTATTTGGAAAAAATTTGATAATGCTTCCGGTATGCACTACATCTCGTGGGAGGTTCTGTGTAAACCTTGGGCTGAAGGAGGAGCGGGTTTGCATTCATCTGTTGCCATGATGGGCCCTCTTAGATCTAAGTATGCTTGGGAGTTCCTTAAAGGCTCCAATTCTTTGCTGTATAGTACTCTAAGAGCTAAATACGGAAATGATATATGTAGTGGAGTGAGAAAGCAAAACTGCTTTGTTACATGGAAAATTTTGATTAATGGTTTGAATTCCTTGCTGCTGTTATTGAAATGGAAGATTGCTACAGGTGCTTCCATTGATACTCTTGAGGACATTTGGATTCTTAACAGAAGGATTTCTAAATGGCCTACTTTCATCAATGTTATGGTAGAAGAATTCTAAAGACTTGATTTCTTTATTCGAAATAGGGAGTGGAATCAGATTGAGCTAAAGAAACATTTTGGTCTAAAATTAACAAAGTTGATTTTGCAAGTAAAGATTGAGGAAGGAAATGATATGGATTCCAGAGAACTTATGTACAGGTTTTCCGATAAATCAATGGCTGCTTTGGCTAGAACAGATCATGGTGCTGTCTATAACAAGAACATCTGCTGGAAGTGGCTGAAGTTAATCAAATTGTCTCCATGAGTTCATTATTTCTGGTGGAGATTACTTAATAAAGGTATTCCTTCTTTGGATTATCTCATGTATAGAAGGATTATTCATTTGAATCCCTGCCTGATAGGCTGTACAACAGCTAAAAGAGAGGAACATATTACGGTGAACTGTGGTCTTTTAATTCTACTGTTTGATGCCTTGGATAGTTGGGGTTTCAAACTACCTAGATACAATGATTGGTCAGATTGTATAAATTGTTTAAAGGTTTTGTCAAATTCAAATCCTTTTTTGACTAATCTTTACTGTACAGTGGTTTACTTCTCTTAGAAGAGTAGGAACAATGTTACCCATGGTGGAAATGAGTTGGGAACGGGATTTCTGGCTGCTAAAGCTATTGAAACTGCTGTCTCTTCTTCAAAGTGCGATATCTTCTCGGATGACTGGGGAGCCAATCAGCTTTGTAAGCTGTCCAATTCTTCTTGGCACCCTCCTCCACCCGTGTGAATTATATGTAACTTTGATGCTGCTCTATTAGATTCTAATGAAGCCGGGATTGCAGGAGTTTTTAGATACCATAAAGGAAGATTTCTCTTTGCTTTTGGTATCAAATGTGTACATTGGGGCATTGGTATGGAGCTTTTGTCTATAAGGGCTTTGAAATTCTTTCATAATAATTGGAACTTTGAATCTAAATGGATTATACTTGAAGGGGATAATCATAACGTCATCAATTATCTTCAAAATTCTATGAAGAAAGGGTCCTTCAAGGAGGAGGAGGTTGAAGATTTGTCCTTTTTGGTGGAAATAGGTACGTTCCTTTTTCATTTTTTTCATAGAGATTATAATAAATTAGCCGATTTATGTGCTAATTTTGCTTTAGTAGAGGATTTTATTTGGGAGGATCTCTATTGCAATAAGATCCCTCCTACTTTTTTAGCTTTGCCTAAAGAAGAGTGTGATAGGTGTTCTATCATTCTCTAGATTGTATTTGTTTTTTCCTTTCCGTTTAAAATGCCTTTGGCAGTTTAAAAAAAAAAGAAGAAAAGGGGAAGAGGACACTTAGCTGCGGCTTCATCAGAATTCTTCATAATGGAAGTATCTCCTTCCCCCATGGCTTCAATTTGCTTACATCCAACCTGAACAACATCTCCAATAAGCTCTGAATAGCCACTCTTAAGATGATTGATTTTTCCACACATAAAGCACAAATTAGATACTCTTTCATATTTAATTCTTTGCAAAAATCTTCCTGAGCAACCTTCCACCCAAACACCTAGGGGAAGTTTATTTTTCAGCTTTATACAGACAGATCCTCGCAAACTACCTCAAACCCCATTGGAACATATTCCCATCTATTAAGAGAGGAGTACCAACATTTGATGCAATCCTGCAGACATTGACTTTGTCCTAACATTGTAATGAAAGGTTTGGCATCCTAATCAACTTCGGACCCGATAGTCCCTTTAAAGAAGGAGAAAATGATGGTGACCATTAGTCAATACCAATGATATGTCCACTCACATACCAAGGGCTGTTTGAAAGAACTGACTCCATCACCTGTACATCATCAAAAGCATAAAATGACCAACTCGAACCAAGCACTATTAAGTAAAACCTTTCAAATTATGACCACCTTTTTCTTAACTCCATGTTAATCACACTAAGAGGAACATTCTCTGCAAATACTTTCACCACTAACGCATTCTGCAACTTCTTGACATTTTATATTTTATTCTACAAATGAAGCTTCACAGTGAAACCATCATCTTTCGAACAATCACCAAAGTCCAAATTAGTCTATATTGAAGATTATCATATACTTTATTCAATGGCAATCCATATTGAAGATTATTTGATCAAATGAGGTTAAGTTGCCTCTGGAAATTAGAAGCTAAAAAATAGTTAAACAAATAAATACTATATTTCATGGTGCTCATTAATCTAAACCAAAATGAAAATGAAGATTAAATAAATGGTATACTATTGGCCATTAATGATAGAATTTTATATTTATGATGCACTCAATCTCATCTATGTTAGAAGCACAATATAGTCCTGCATCAACCACCAAATATCTTGCATCTAACTATTGCTTTGGGCCATTAAATGCTTGGGGTATGGATATCATTCATCCAATTATTTTGTTGTCCTCTAGATGTCTTAGGATTATACTTGCAGTGCTAGATTATTCAATTAATCAGGCAGAAGCATTTATTTAAGAGAAATAAAAAACTCATCATATCTTAAATTTCTTTAAAAGAATATCATCTATTGATTTAGTATTCCTTGTTAAATCATATATGATAATGATACATCATTGAGATGTACTAAAATAAATAATTTTGCTAGACATCAAAAAATTGATTGGAGTTTCTCAACCATTTATAACCATTAGGAAAATGTATTGTGTGAGGTCTTCAATAAAATATTTATGGAAATCATAAAGAAAATATTAGATGATATTAAGTGTCAATGAAATGAAATGTTAAGAGAAGCTTTATAGGCATATAAAACCAAATATAGAACTTCAACTTAGTATAAATCATGTACTTCAGCCTTTGAAGAAGAGGTTGTTCTACCTTTAAAGGTATCGCTTCCATCTCTCATAGTTTTAACAAACTATAAAATAACTTCAGTCCAAAATGCTATAATCAAGTTAGAAGAACTCAAATGTTTCAAAGAGAAGTGATTGTAAGCTCAACAGAAACTTGATTTATATAGATTTAAATTTATTCATGTGCATGACAAATTGGTTCGTCGAAGAACATTCATAGCAGGAGACTTGATCCTAAATCTACGGAGACCCATTTTGGCATATCAAAAGATGAGTAGTAAATTTGAATGGACATGGGAAGGTATGTTTATGGTAGAGAAAGTTTATCAAGGAGGGTCCTACCAGTTGCTAGATTGTAAAGGAAATCATCTTATATTTCTTATAAATGAGCAATATCTTTATTTTTATTTTTTGAGAGAGAAATGCCATTTGCATTAAAAACATATTGGAAATTAAAACCCAACATCTCATATTCCTTCTTTAATAAAGACATAAAGGAAGGAGGAACATGATCACTACAAAGATCTTCCCACATAAAATTACTAAATAAAGCATAGTTAGCACATATATCGGCTAACTTATTACAGTTTCTTTTTGAATAATTGAATAAAAAAATATTAAACTCCTTAAATAAGAAATATTCCTCAAAGAAAAAGTTTAACATGATTTTTGAACCTTTAAGAGAGCCTTGAAGAAATTTAATAGTATTGTAGTTGTCTCCTTCTATGATAATTCCTTTTGCTTCATTCATCCAATCTTGAATAACCTCTCTTAACAAAATAATAGCCATCATCTCCAACTGAGCTATATCCCAACGTAAACAATTAAAGCCAAAATCAAGAAGAAACATCCCTTTACAATCTCTTATCACTCTACCAATACCAGCTTTATTAGATTTTAAAAGAGCTCCATCTATATTCACCTTTATCTATTTTGGTGGAAGAGGATGCCAAGTAGAAGACGACAGCTGAAGCTAATTGGCATCCCAGTTTCTTAAATTTTCAGAAGGAAATGAAGAGGTTGAGGCCAACGAAATGGTATTTGCAGCAATGAATACCAAACTATCTTTCTTCCCCTCAAGAATTAACTTGTTTCTGCTTTTCCAAGATAAAAACACAATTGTAAAATGTAAATTTCCACTAAATTTATTACTTGTCGAATTTTTTTCAATCCTTCAATGTAGGTTGCAAATGAATAAAAAAATAGAAGATGAAACCCCCATTGATTGAGGATATTTAAATGAAGAACCATTTTAAAACATGTTACCACAATATGATCTTCAACTTCTATATCAACACAACCTCTCGAACAATCACTCTGCTCCAATAATCTTTTATCCATTAAAAAAACACAAGAAGGAACTGCATCATTCCAAAGATGCCACCAAAAGAGTTTTACACGAGGCTTTAGCTAAAACTTCTTAATTCAGGTCCAGTAGTGGACTTAATTCATATCTTTTGTACAAACTTCAAAAATTATTCTAGCAAATATTTTGCTTGTTAGCTTTCTCTTGAGCTCCATACGATCTGCTTGTAATTCAGCCTTGATAAGGACTTTCTTAATCAGCTCAACCATCTACATTCCAAAATATTTTTCCAACTTTATCACATTATGAGATCCATTTGAAATAAAATTATTGATACATTCATCTGCTTCTTCAAACTCTGCAATAGAAGTAGGCTATTTTATTAAACTCCTATCAAGAATCCAAGCATCATTAAGGACATTATTGGATTCACCCGAAGCAAATTCCCATTTGACCACGTGATGAAAGGACTAAGAACCATTTAAAATGATCTTCCATGCCACTGAGTTGCGTCTTTTATCTTCATTCTTCTAAATATCATTACCATATTTAGCAATCAAACTATGATTAAGAAGGAAATCAATTTTTGCAATGATATTCCAAGAAAATTTAGCTCAAATATGCCCAACTTTCTTAGCAATGGAAATTACAACAAGACCTCCCTTGTTTTATGGTTTACACAAAACTTCCCAAGCTACATAATGAATACCTTCACTCCCATTTTGCTTATGCCAAATAAATCATCTACACATTTTGTCAAAATCATATAAAATTCCCATAGGAACAAGAGAATGTGTAGATAAGAAAATGGGTAAATATAGAAAGTTTTTACCAAAATCCTTCCTTACAAAGAAATAAATTTGTTCTTCTAAGCATTTAGCTTTAATTGCTTTTTCCAACATAATCTAAAAGTCTGCAGCAAATAACCTCCTCAATGCAATCTTCACTCCTAAATAGTTTATCTCATTCACCACTTTAAAATCCATCAGGTGTGTAATAGCCTTCTTCCTCTCCTTATTAACAAATTTTCTAAACATGATAGCTGATTTCTGCAAACTTATAACTTTACCTGTCCACTTACAGTAGCTGTGAAGAATTACTTTTAGCATTTTCACCAGGCTATAATTAGCCGCTAAGAACAAAAGCCCGTCATCTGCATATAATAAATGAGAGATCTTTGGAGTCTTCGGAGCAACATTAATACCAAAATTCCCTCCTTCTTGAGAAAATGCATTAGTTAAAACCTGAAAACATATAATAAAAAGATACAAATACAAAGGACAACCTTGTCTAAACCCACTCTTAGCTTCAAACCAATTTAAAGTGTTGCCATTAACCAATATGGAGAATTTAGGGTCCACTACACAATCCAAAAGTAGCTCTAAAAATAATAAAGGAAAATTAAATTACTTTAACACTTGCCTTAAGGAGGACCACCCCATGCAATCATATGCTTGTTCCATATCAACCTTGAAAGCAACATGTCCTTTCTTAGCTTTCGAAAATTTAAATTTGTTGAAGACTTTCTTGTGCCAATAGAAAATCATCAGAGAAAGAACACCCTTTGACAAAAGCTACTTGTTCTTCTGAGATTATTTTATGAATAACACCCTCTAATCTATTTAAAAGCAATTTGGCCACTAACTTATAAATAGACTAGTAAAGACTAATAGGATGGTAATTTAAAGGAATCAATACATTTTGAATCTTAGAAATAAGTACAAAAAGAGTTTCTTTCCAAGAAGGTAACATCTTTCCAGATAAATATAAATGATTAATGGCCTTCCACACATCTTCACTAAGGATCCTCCAATATGATTTTATAAAAGAATAAGTGATCCCATCAATAATTAGAAAAATATTACTCTCAAGATGATCCACCACCTTATGAAGTTCTTCTATTGAAATTTCTTTGTCCAAAAATGACTTTTCACTATCTCCAAGAGCATTCACAAGATTCAGCCAACCACTAAGAACATATGTCCTCTCTCTCCATTTATCATTGAAGAAATTAAAGAAAACCCCTTCAATCTCTATCTGATCTTCCACCAAATCTCCATTATAATATTTTATCATCTTGATCCACTTACCATACCTCAAAGTCAAAGCAAAAGTTTGAAAACATTTTGTATTAGACTCACCTTCTTCCATCCACTCAGCATTCGCCCTCTACCTCCACCAAGTATTAAGATGAGCAAGAGAGGTATTTAATTCATGTACTTTAGTCCTCACCAGCCATACTTTTTTTTAAGCTAACCATACTTCTACCTCTTCCACTTGTAGCTTAAAAATATATTCTTTTAGTGATTATTTCAAATTAGTGAGGGATTTGATTTTGGCTTTGCTTCAAAAAAAAAATAATAATGCACACAAAGTTCTTCTAAACTTTGAGTTTAGAATTTATGGTGCATCATCTTTAACCGAAGTCTTCCAAGTCTTAACAATAATACCAAATGATGCTTGGTAAGATAGCCAAACATTCTCAAACATAATCCTCCTTTTATGACAAAAAATGGCTTTAATAATCTCCAGAAAAGTCAAACAATAATATGAAGCCACTCTAGGAAGATGCCTTACAGCCATAATAGGAATCAGATCCAATGCATTAGAAAGAGCAAGCACCTGTCTAGCCTTTCTAAAATATGAGGAATCTTACTTTTATTGTTGCACCAAGTATAATTTGGACCTAAAATCCTCACTTCATGATAGTCATTATTATGCATAAAACCACTCATTTCCTTGGGTCCTTGAGAAATACAATTTTCCCTTCCCTTTTATCTTCTTAAGATAAAATGCAGTTAAAGTCTCCACCAACTACCAAAGGCATGTTCTTGGATGAATTCAGTTCCAAGAAATTCCACAAATGTCTACTCTTGAAAAAATCCTTACAACCATAAATGGTAGATATTAACCAAGTTCCTTTATGAAGAACTATTAACTCTCCAATCACATCTTGAGCAGAAGTATTCTTTACAGTAAAAGTAGCCAAATCATCTCTCCAAAGAACCATAATACAATCAGAAGATCCATTCAATAGAAGAAAAAAAAGGTCAAAACCCTCACCATAAACCTATTCAGTTCCACCAAATTTATAGAAGAAATATTCGTCTCCACAAGCCCAATAAAGAAAGCCATATAATCCATAACAAACTGCTTTAAATAAAGAGATGCCTCCCATTTATTAGCCCCTCTACAATTCCAAAAAGCTATGGACGTCATCAAGGAATAAAGGTGGATGGACCCCCATTCCTTACTTTATTCCCCACTTCATTTCTCCTAGAACGTGACATGTTGTTTACATGACCAAGTGATTTAAGATCCTTCCGAAGTTTAAACTTAGAACTAGATGAGTTGCTATCAATAGCATCCCCTTCTTGTTCAGATCCCTTCACCCTTATTAACTGCTATATCCACTATAGTATAAACAATTATTTCAGCTCCTCCCATTGTCAAATTATAATTTCCACTTCCACTTAATACATCAAACTTATTATTAGAAGAAGGGAAAGACTCTGAACCTTTCACCTCCAACAAATGCATCAAAGAATCTTCAGAATGAGTAGCTTCAATATCCTTCAGCTGCAGCTCCTTAATGCCACCAACCTCTTCACAACCAAATTCTTCTCGCATATTTTTCCTTCCAATCATTACTGGAATGTAAACTTTATTAGTAACTGGATCTTTTGTATTGTCCAAATCTTCATTATTCACCTTAAATACAGCTACTTTAGTTACTTCACCTTCCATTTGACATTCTTTAGGAATACTAGGATAACCTTTTTGAATTGCCTCCTTCTTTTTTTCCATAATTCTTCTATGATATCCTCTATTCTTAAATGCAAAAGACTTCCTTCCTCTTCCATAATTAACATGTACCCATGGTCCATAAGCCAAATCATCCTCTTTATTCAAAGGTTTTCCAGAGATCAAGTCTTCACCTCCAGATCTGCTTGTTTTTCATTCCTTAGCATCCATTTTATTCAGCTTACAATCTTGAATCAAATGGCCAATTTTCCCATAAATGAAATATTAAGTAGAGATTTTTTAATATTCTAGCTTTTGAAAAAATCTCCCTTATGAGCCTTCCACCCAAACACCCAAAGGGAGTTGTTTGTTGAACAACACCCTAACACAAAGTCTAGCATATTTTGTTTTTCCCCATTGAAAAGTATTATCATCAATCAAAAAAGGAGTACCTACCAAAGATGAAATTCTTTATACATCGATCTCATCCCAACAATGTAAAGGAAGGTGTGACATTCTAACCCAAATAGGAGATGATAAGCCTTTCAACGATGTAAGAGAAAAATTAGGAGTCCACTTATCAATATCAACTATATGCCGACTAACATACCAAGGACCCCCTGTTAGAACACTTTCCAAGGATTTTAAGGAAAAACAACGAGCACAAGACACACCCCATCCCAAGGGTAGTTAGATGAAATTTACCAAAATGCAACCATTTTTTTTTGAAGAAAGCAATAAGCTTTATAAACTTAAATATATATATATATATATATATAAGCGGCAAATCCTACAAAGAAAAAGCTAAAGATTCCTCCTTCAACAAATCAACAAATGAAGAAGGAACCTTATCAAGCAAAATAATTCTAGAAGTCGAACCCACTCATGTGGAAAAGTATATCACCCCAAAGGATGAAAATAAAATCCCATAACAGCGTTCAGACTTAGAATTATGTGATTCTTCTTGAATATCATGACTAGATTCTAAAGAGGACTCAGCACGACCCCGAAAGGACGAGGTAGAGTCCAACAAAATAATCCAGTTATAATATCCAAGGATTATGATTGCCGAATTCATATCCAAAGCCTTACCAAAGAAGGGTGTACCTCCCCAAAGGGAGATAACACCTTTCAATGGTAATTATTCTAATATGATGATGGCAGTCACTCTTTAACTTTTCCCAAAGAAATCTAAAAAGATTTTAAAAAGATTGATTTTGAAATCAGGTGTGTGTGGTTCCAAATCTCCTACGAGCGCAAGCCCTCGTAGTTAATTACATCGTGGGAGGGACAAAGTCCGCTACGAAAACTCTCGATTAAAATAAGAATGAAATTTTGTTAGATTTTCTAGGAGTGATATAAAAAAAATGAATAGAATCTTTTGGAAAATCAAAAGGGAGTGGATCAAGATTGAACAGTTATTAACATAATCAAAGGAGGAGAGGTAGGGGACACTTTGAGATTCCAGAACTATCCAGAAGTGTCCCAACTTAGTCTAAGTGTTGGGCTTTACATTTTAGGATCGAAAAGAGATTTAATTTGAGTTGGGCATTTTATTAGAAATTTGGGATTATATTCCAGAGATTGGGGTCTTATAATCAAAGATCTGCCCCGGATCCTAAATCTAATTTAGACGCTGTACCACAGTCGTCCGAACCTAACTAATGCAGTGCAGAACCTGGACTTACCCCGGCCTAGATTAGGGAGCCAGCTAACAACCTAATCGATTTAAAATATATGCATCCAGTCTTTTATGAAAGAGTGGTAGGGACGTTGTACTTAAAGTTTTGGAGAGTTAAGGCCGACATCTAGAAATTTTCCTAATTGGCCCCTTTAACTTATGTTGGGTGCTAAAATGTTAAACTGATGTAATTAAAATTTTTTGACTCTTTTAATTTGTATCTAATGCAATACATGCTAGTCGACAACTTCCAAATCAAGTATGCTTGAAATTTTAAAAATAGGCTTACAAAATAATTTTTTAGAAGACTGGGCTTCCCCAGGTCCGGCACCTTGTCCTCATAGGTCAGACTATCCAGACTCTACCCGCAGGCGGGGAAGGGGTCTAAAACAAGGAAAGAAGAAGTGCAGAAATATGCATACGACCCCAGGGTAGATCCCCGGCTAATTCCCTAGATTCGTTATCTTTATATGTTATTTAAACTAGCTAAAATTTTAGACATTTAAGGTTATGAATAGAAAACCTTCACACCCTTACGAGCCTCACGTATCCAGGCGAAAACAAAAGCAGCACACAATCCCCAAAAAACTAGGAAAAGCAAGCAATCCTAAGGGCAATCAACTCATCACATCAAATATTAACTAATTAATAAATGTCCATAGGCAAAGTTGCCTTGCTTATTACAAACCAGAGTTTAGCAAAAAGTAAAGTGGCGGGAACCACTGACAACAACCCGGATTCTAAGCCAAGTAATGACGCAAGTAATTTTGAGTGGGATACTCTCAATCTTCAAGTCTTCACTTTTGTTCTCCTTTGGACTCCTTTTCTTCAAATTTATTGGATTCTTCATGCTGAGCTACCCAAATGGATAAGAGGGCACTTCCCTTTTGAGGGGAAGGCCACTCTTTCCTCTTTGGATATAGAAGAAGTGTGATCCAAATTTGGATTTCCAAATGGAAAAAAGGAATACTTCCCAAAAGGGCATCCTTTCCTCTTTGGAATCCAAGCTTTGGACCTATGTATCCCAACTCAAAGTTAACTTTCACAACACTTGACAATTATATAAATTACATTTATATCAAATCAAAAATCTAGACTCACCTGCAGGGTTATCCTAAGCAGTTTAATAAATAAGAAGCAATTATTCCCAAGCAGTTATATATATGCAGAAAAAAAATAAGTAAACATAATGGCCACGCTCTTTTTTATTTGGAGGCTTTAGCAGCTGAAGACCCTGTGCAAGCATTTATAACAGTTAACATTTATTATTAACTTAGTCCCCCTTTTATTGCCCTGCATGAGCGTGGCCACCTGCAAAAAATTGTGTGAACATCCAGATCACTCCTAACCTAAGGGTAATCTAGTCGCCACAGATCAATCCATCCACAGAGTGCAGAAAAGTAAGCAGACAAAGCAAAGCACTTTCATCCACAACATGCAGTGAAAACCACGAAAAATCTGACACACAGCAGTAAAGTAAACACCGGCCTAACCTAGATCTAGAGTTGGTTGTCCTAGCACATCATCTAAAGTGTGTGTAAAAGGTCGTGTGACTGGGGTAGATTCTAAAGTGGGTGGTTAATTAAAATTGTCTAAAGTTTTGGATTTGTTAAGGCCTGAAAGGGAGATTTAAGTTGAACTTTAAATATTAATAAGTTAGGAATTTTAGTTAAATGTATTTTAAGAGTTAATTGATTGATACCTTTGTTTCACACCGATGCCGTGAAGTTTATTTCACCTTCCTTGGGGCTAAGCTAATAGCCTCGTAGGCCTGGGTTACCCAGTAGCAATCGGGGTTAATTAAGCTATTTTAAGTTGGTTGGAATTAAGGGAGTGAATTAATATTAGGGGAATTGATTACTGATTTTAATGGGTTGGTTGAGCATTTTAATGACCTATTAAAAGAATTTTAGAAGTTAGAGAAGTTAATAGGTTTTAGGGGGGGTTACCCGGATACGTCAACTAAGGGGTCAAAATTTGGCTTTTAAAATTAAAATTAATATTAAGGGTTTCAGATTTTTAATAAATACTAGACCTAATTATGAGTTGTTAGACAAGTGGCACACTCAATTTGGAGTTTTCTATGAAAAGTTATGATTTTTAGAACTTCTGGCCCGTTTTGGCCTAAGGTCACCTAAGATGTTGAGTCCTTGGTTTTAGCTAGATTATGGAGGTTTAATGTTTCTAGGAAGTAATGGATTCTAATTGAAGTCACTATCCACTAAGTTGATTAATCAAATTTTTTCTATAATTAACAGTGAATTTTAGAAATTTTACACATTCGTAGGGATTATCAAGTTGCTACGACTAAGGGGTCTGCTTAAGGATTTGAACCCAAATGAGCCCTAAAATCCTTGAGATCAATTCCAAAGGTCATAAATGACCTAAGGATAGATCAACAAGTGTTTAGAACCCTTTTGGGATTTTTAAGATTTTTAAGATTAATTAAAATTGGTTAGACCCTAATTACCTAAGGATCAAGATAAGATAAATCTAGAGATCAACTTGAAAGGGTTTAAATTCTTATTGGTTAATGGATCAATTAAGTATGATTAAGGACATTTTAAGGGATTTTACAGGCAAAGAATAACTCATTATCAATTAATCAGGATTAAGGCCATTTCTAAGAAGGATTTTTGAGGCTCCTACTTGGGGAACCAAATGAACTCCAAATTTGATGAAATTTGGACCATAGGATCACCTGACCCTAAGGACCAAACGCACAAAATTTGAGCTCAAATGGAGTACTCTAAGGTGATTAACCAAACCACCCAATGTGAGCTCTAAGTCACCTTCAAATCACTATGGGGGTCTATCCTAGGCTTGGATTGGTGCAGAATTAGTGGCTTTACACTCCTTATCCTACACATCATCATCACACCAAAAATCAACCCCTAAATCCCATTGGATAGGTCTATATACCCTTTTGAATTCAAGGGTCAAACCATGACCCTTGAACTTAAAAACAATAGTGAAAATGCCCTTGAACAACTTAAATGGGGAGATAAAATTTGTACATGTTATAAACATGTCCAATTTCAATCTCCCAAAATTTCAGACCTGGTGGACATTTATTTAAAAAGTAATTAAAGAAATTCATAAAATGCTCAAATTGAAATTAAACCTAAGACTGAACTAACCAGGGTCTAGAACTATAGGGCTTTTGTAGAGCTCCCTGAGACCTTTCCAATGAGCCTAAGAACACCTAATTTGGAGAAGTGTGCAGGGAGTTATGGTTTTTTGAAGTTCCCTTAAATTTCTGGATTTATTAATACGGCAATTACACAGTCAGCAGCCGTTACCACGCGTCGCGCGCTGATTGGCCAAGAAATGATTGGCGCTAACGGTTAACGGTCGGGTTAACCACAGCCATTGGATGGCAGATCGAACAACTGGGATTAACAGCGCTCCGATACCACGGGATTTAATCCGAGCCGTTGATCAATATCAACGAATGGGATTTCGTCTTCAACCTCCCGCTCGTATCCGAGACCGCAGAACTTCTCCGGCTTGATCCGGGCGATCCCGCTGGCGAACTATGATGAAATTTCACAGGGAGGATCAGGATGGTGGGAACCTCCAATCCAACGGTGGAGATCCATTGGGGTGAAGGTTTCCTTCACACTTGACAAGACTACCTAGCTAGGGAGCTCGGGATGGAGAGATTACCACAGAAGGCCTCAACGAATGATCTTCTTTATCAGGAAGCTTCAGGAGACGATGGTGAATAGTTCTCCTTCAGGCGTCGGGACCGGAGGATGGCCGGAGGTGCGACTTCGAGCGGGTCGCCGAAGGCTTTCACGGGCGCTTGCTCGAACGAAAGGAGTGATCAGTCTCTGCGCTCGAAGGAAGCTTCTGGGAGTTCGAAGTAGCTCTGGGAATCGAATGAGAGCAAATGCTAATGCCTCTGGCAATCTGGCGAGCTCGAGGGTATTCGGCCACCTTTCGGGAGCTTGGACGGCCGGGATTGAGCTGGAGCTGGCTCGGATTGCTGCCAGGTGGACGATGGAGACGTCCAGGGGAGATCGTGGAGATCAAACCGAAGGGCAGCAGCCTTGAGCTAGGAATTGTATGGGGGGACCACCGGAGCTCATTTCCCATTGGTTCCGACCACCACCGGCCATGGTCTGGGTCGGGTTGACTGAGGGAGACCGATGGGGACATGCTGGAGCCAAGGGTGAAGTCAATTTGGTTTGGGAAGGTCTGGATCAAACTGGTGGCTGGGTTGGACCCAAACCTGCTCGGTTCAAGTCGAATTGAGCTCGATCCAGGTCAGGTCAGACCCTGGGTCTGGTATGGGAGGTAGGTCTGAGTCTGGTGCACCCAATGCAGGTGGCAATTGGATCCAATTTGATCAGGATTAAAAGATGACTCGGGTTGATCCAAACCTGCTTAGTTCGGTTTGATTTGGGCTCAACCCAGGTATGACCAGACCCTGGGCTTGAGGTGGGAAGTGGGTTTGGGTTTGGTGCACCCTATGCAAGTGGCAATTGGGTTCAATTTGATCTAATCTAGAAGATGGCTCGGGTCCAAGTGTTTTTGGCTACTTTGGGTTAGCCTAACTCTTGACCCAAGCTAGCTCAAGGCATGGGCTGACTGGAGGAGGTGTATTGGGTTAATGAGAACTCAATGGCACCCTGATTTGGATTCAATTTGGTTAAGATCAAAAGATAGCTCAAGGGAGGCCTCTCTTTGGTCACTTGGCTAAAGCCATATGGCTAACCAAAGTGAGCCCAAGGCTTGGGTCACCAAGATGGGTCTCTTGGGTACCCAAGGGGTCATCCCATGCATTCAAAGGACTTGGAATGAACTTGGTTCAAAGAATTTGAAAGAGGATTGGTGTACGGGTTAATGGGTCAAACTTGGTTGACTTGGTCAACCAGGTTGACCCAAGGTCTGGGTTTGAGTCCAACAAGT
>NW_021318936.1:199244-204529 GCF_001605985.2 Dendrobium catenatum
CGAAACTGGAAAACTAGGATGGTGCCATGAAGGGCGTACTCCACCACTAGCGAATGGTCATGTGGGGAGGAAACTTGCTCCACATAGAGGACCGAAACTGGCAAACTAGGATGGTGCCACGAAGGGCGTACTCCACCACTAGCGAATGGTCATGTGGGGAGGAAACTTGCTCCACACAGAGGACCGAAACTGGCAAACTAGGATGATGCCACGAGGGGCGTACTCCACCACTAGCACATGGGAATCAGGATGGTGCCACGAAGGGCGTACTCCACCACTAATCCCTAGGTCAAATACTAGGGTGGTTCCACGAAGGGCGTACTCCACCACTAGCAGGTGCGATCCTAAGGGAGGGAACGATAAAAAGTGAAGGACCTTAAAAAGGAAAGAATCAAGTTGCGAATCAAGAAAGGGAAATTTTATTAATTGATAAGATGAGCTACATCAAGCATAGTATTTCTTAAGGAAACGCCTATTGACAGGTAGCATTGGGTGGTTTCCTTTACAATCTACTAACTGATACGAGCCTCCTTCGTAGACAGTCTCTATAACGAAGGGTCCTTCCCACGTAGGTTCAAATTTGCCTCCCAACTTTCGATGGGCTAAGATAGGCCTCCGAAGGACCAACACCAAGTCTCCTGCTTGGAAGGTCCTAGGTCGCACTAGTTTATCATGGGCTTGAACCATACGGGACTTATATAACTCTAAACTTTGTTGAGCTTGGAGACATCGCTCTTCAAGGCCTTCGAGTTCTTCCAACTGCAGTTTTGCATTTTGTTCATTTGTGATTTGATTCTGAACTGCAATCCTGAGCGAAGGGATTTGTATTTCCAAGGGTAAAACGGCCTCAGATCCATACACTAGTGCAAATGGAGTGAATTGGGTTGGGGTTCTATAGGTGGTACGATAAGCCCACAAAGCTTCCACCAACCGCTCATCCCACTGTCGTTTGTTATCATCAAGGGTCTTTTTAACAATTTGCACCAACATTTTGTTGAAGGTCTCAGCCAATCCATTTGCCCGAGGGTAATAGATCGTTTAGTATCTCCAATAAATATTATGGCGTCTTACAAAACTGTTGATTTTTGTAGACTTGAATGCGGACCCATTATCAGATATGATTCTGCGGGGTACGCCGAATCTATATATGATATGGTCACAAAAGAATTTTAAAACATTGTGCAATGTCACGTTGCGTAGGGGAATCGCTTCTGCACACTTTGAAAAGTAGTCAGTTGCTGTTAATATGAAACGATGACCTCTAACGGAGGGAGGATCAATCGGCCCAATGATATCTGTGCCCCAACTCTCGAAGGGCCACGAGGCTATCGTAGGGTGTAATACATTAGGCGGCTGATGTAAAATCACACCATGGACCTGACACTGATGATAGTGCTTTGCAGTATTCATGCAATCGTCAATCATTGTATTCCAGTAGTATCCAATTCTTTTAATCTTTAATTTTATTTTTGGACCTGATTGATGTGCACCGCATAGTCCTGAATGAACTTCATTAACAATCCTCAGGGCTTCTCACTGGTCCAAACAGCGCAGCAACATGTGATCGAAGGATCGGCAGTACAACAAATTGTTGACTAGTGCGTATGATAGGGCACGTTTCTTAATCTGGTTGGAGAGTGATTTATCCTAGGGAAGCTTCCCTTCTTTAAGGTAGTTGATTAAGGGTTGTCTCCAATCGCCTTCTTCGTCGGTTGTCGAAGAGGTAGAAAGGATCTGAAAGGGGAGTCTTACTTATGTGTTCCAAATCTATAAGAGAGAGGGCTTTACGACCCTGTATCTCTATAGGGATGGAATCCTCCTCAGGACATGCAAATTCCTTTGCGAGTTTTGCTAAGGCATCCGCCGCAGAATTGCTTCCACGGGGAACCCTATACAAAGTAGCAATAGGAATTTGTTCCAACAAGTGAAGTGTGTACTGGTGATATCTTAGGAGATTAGGATTCAAGACTTTATAAGTTCCGGCCACTTGGTTAATCACCAACTGGGAATCTCCAAAGATCTTAATCTCTTTAATTTCCATTAGAATTGCAAGTTCCAAACCGGTTATTAGAGCTTCGTACTCAGCTTCGTTATTTGTGCAGGGCTTCGATAAATGGTAGGAAGAATGCATCATTCCTTTTTTTGGCATTATGAAAATTTGACCGACTCCGGCCTTTCCAGGAATTACAGATTGTTGGGTTGCACACCTACGAGAGGATGATGCTCCATCAAAATACAATTCCCAGATGGCCTCGCCAGATTCCCTCAAACTCATGATTTATTCGTCGGGTAGATCATCGTTTAGAGGAGAATCTGCCGGCAGCGGGTGTGCTGCCAGAAAATTGGCGACAGCTTATCCTTTCACAGCACGAAGAGGAGTGAAAGTAATCTCAAATTGTAGCAATATCATAGACCAACGAGCTAAGCGTCCTGACAACGTAGGTCGGGTCATAAGATATTGCAAAGGATTAACTCTTGAAATTAAACTAATTGAGTGGGAGAGCATGTAATGCCTCAGTTTCTGAGCTGCAAAAACCAAAGCAAGATAATGCTTCTCGATTGACGGGTATCGAATTTCAGAAGGAAGAAGTCTTCGACTAAGGTAATAGAGAGCATTCTTTTTCCCTTCGTCGTTGACTTGAGCCAACAGGGCACCTAAAGACTCATCTAAGGCTGCAGTGTAGAGAATTAACGGCTTTTCCCGAATTGGAGCTGTCAAAACTGGTGGATTAGAAAGATATTGCTTAATGTCATCGAAAGCATTTTGTCACTTCTCGTCCCATACGAACTTAGCATCTTTATTTGCAAGGACAGAAAAGGGTTAACATCTCTCGGAAAGATTAGAAATAAACCTCCTTATATACGCCAATCTACCTTATAGAGACCTTAAATGGGTAAGACTCTTAGGAGATGGCATATTCAAGATGGCTTCAATTTTAGCAGGGTCAATCTCGATTCCGCGGTGCCTCACTACGAATCATAAGAACTTCCCTGAGGTGACGCCAAAGGCACACTTCAAAGGATTCATTTTCAAATCGTAGCAGCGCAACCGTTCAAAAACAACTCTTGAGTCATACAGGTGAGCCTCTTTGACCTTGATCTTGACAACTAAATCGTCAATATAGCACTCAACTTGATTGTGAATTAAGTCGTCAAAGATACGGGTCATGGCCCGTTGGTAGGTTGCTCCGGCATTCTTTAAGCGAAATGGCATCACCTTATAACAAAAGATTCCAATAGGGGTTCTGAACGCAGTATTTCTCTCATCTTCTGGGGCCATCTTGATTTGGTTATAACTCGATGAGCCATTCATGAATGAGAAAATGGCATGTGAGGAGGCAATGTCCACCATGAGTTCTGGTATTGGCAGAGGGAACTCGTCCTCAGGACATGCCTTATTCAGATCCCTATAATCGACGCAAATCCGAATTTGACCATTTTTTCTTTCGGACCAGCACGACGCTGGCTACCCAAGAGGGGTATTGTTCCTCTCGAATAAACCCGGCTTCGACCAATTTTTTAACTTCAGAAATGACTTGTTGTTCAATTTCTAAGCGCATGCGTCGAGGAGCTTGTTTGACAGGAATGGCATCGTGCTGAACTCCAAGTGTTACCTCAGCAGGTAAACCTGGCATTTCATTGTATATCCAGGCAAAGCAATCCCTAAACTCAGATAAAAGTTAAATCAAATCTTTGGTTTCACCCTCGCTCAGTAGAGCACTTATGAAGATTGGACAGGGGTTTTCATCGGTTCCCAGGTTAATTTCTTTTAATTCATCGACTGTCGATTTAATTTCTTTTTCTAATTCAGGGGGTGCATCCCGAACTTGAAGGTCATCGGGATCATCTAAAGTCTCCAAACATAGCCCATCAAGAGCACAGAAAGGATCTGTAGGGACATTTGGCAATTCAAGATGGTAAGTTATCATTAGGCAATACTCATCGTCATCGAATGAACTAACAGTTCCAAAGCCAATGCCACTTGTGGGATTATCATTATTTCTTGTTTTCCAAATATTTTTGTGGTATCTAGCCTGACTCTTAGTCCATCGGTATGGTACAGAACCTTTAGAGAAAGTATTTTTCACACAAACAGGGAAGTAGTCGAAAGGTAATTCCATTAATTCATTAAAATCTGCCTCCTCAAGGGTTACATCACTTTCATCCCTTGTGGAGGAGGAGCCAGGAAAGAATTTCTAGATTTTCTTTACTTCACCATTCAAGTTGGGGGCCACTTTAACTTCTAACCCTACAATCCTGCCAGCTGACAATGGGGTCAGAGAAAGGACCTCAATCATTCTACTGAGCTTTTCGTACATTGTTAATTCAGGCTAGTCACTTTTTTGCTTTACAATTTCTTCCTCAATGTCACTGTCCTCTTCTAAGGTGAGATCAAATTTTGGAGAAGTATTTGCATTCTTATAATTGAGGGAGAAGGCAGCACCTTGGTCCTTGGACTCAATATCGGAATCTGATTCCAAATCAATATAAACAGGTGTTGTTCTCCTTTCTGATGAAGCAAGGCCTCGACCTCGTGCCCTTAAGGCCATCCTCCCACCTCTTTGAGGTAATGTGTTTGGAGGCCTAAGGACAACGATGTCGGAGTTGTCTTCACTACTTAATTGAATCATTTCTTGATCAACAAATTTTTCTTTTTCTTTTTCTTTTTCTATCTTTTGATTGGACTTTTGTCCAACAAACTTCTCCTTAATTTTGGTCTCTAGCTTAGAGCGGGACGAGGACCCTTTTGGAACAAAATATGTAGCATCTTTGTAGATCCCAATTTCTTGAATAGAAAATGGTTGTAGATCACCCTTAATCACGTGTTCAATGCTATCTCGTTGGTACTTGATACACTGGTGAAGGGTAGATAGAACCATTCTATATTCATGAATCCAAGGTCTACCAAAAAGAGCATTAAAGGACGTCGCCGAATCAATTATATGAAACTTAGCTTCAATTTTCAAATCTCCTATTTGTAAGAGCAAGGTGATCGAACCTAAAGCCCTCTCGCCCTTTTCATTGAACCCACGAAGCACCAACCTATCGGTTGAAAGCTTGCTAGTATCAACTCTGAGGTACGCGAGGGTCTTTAAGTTCATTATGTTGACTGATGCACCCGGATCAACAAGGACTCTTGATAACTTAAAGTTTCCCACATCTATAGTAACGTAAAGGGGATGATTATGGTCAGCAGTTCTCAAGAGCAAGTCTTCATCTGAAAAGGTAACTCCAGGAACCTCTTTGAAGTAAAATGTCTCACCTTTTGAAGTTGCAGCCAACTG